>NC_056749.1:316425333-316590333 GCF_019279795.1 Protopterus annectens | reverse complement strand
TGACAGACTTAATGGTGTGATTGACATGTTTATCAAATTTAAGGTCGTTGTCTATTATTACTCCTCGAAGCTTTGTGTGGTTATCAGGGGAGATAATGGTGTCATGAAATTATGTGAATAACACAGAAAATGGTGACTCCCCCAAAATGACACCAAGCCACACTTTATGGACAACACTGAAAATGCCATGAGAATTTCTAATGTGAAAAGTACTTGTAAAAAGTCATTCTGAGAAGATATAGAAGTTTTTCTCATTGTCTCACTGCAGTCATCTTTCTTTTTAGAGTTGAAGTCAGAAATAAATCTCACGGAAGGTATAAACCAAAGGTCAGGTCTGATGAGTCCATAAGGAAATGGAACTTGGAATAAAAATCTAAAATGATGTAACATGCTGATGTGAACAGAAAGCAATGGAATGTATCTCTAAAAATGGATAATCATCATTGGAGAATAGAAAAAGACAAAGCCACCTTTCTTCACACTTCAACCCTTTGCCCTTTTTCTTTAAAGGTATTACAGAATTCCTGAGAACTTTCAGTAACGGGAGACATTGTTGATTTCTCACATCCTTTTCCGTTGTTGAGTTTACAGACTATGACCATAATTTCTAGCAGTGACACTTTCTCTAGCAGAATCCATAAAAAGAGAAAAGGAGCTAGAGAGAGGCATTGTTTATCATGATATGACATTGTCTATGAGATCTTAAAGGATAATTAATAAGAGTCCTGCTTATTTGAAATGTATTTACAGAAAAAGTGAATAGCCATGATTACAAGTTATTTCAGATTTGTACAAAATTATAAAGATAAGAAAAGTCTTAAATTATTCTAAGTAGACATTATAAATCTAAATGCACTGCAGAAAAAATGTTCTGCTCATATTCAAATGTGCTGTATCCTAAACTGTTCTGCGATGCTTAAGACACAATTATTATGTTTGCAATGCTAGTCTTAAGGGGGAAATAAGTAGAAAAACATAGAATGCAATATCAGTATTATTCATTATGAATCCATTATAAGGTTTGCTAATTTTTAAAGTAGAAATCACAAATCTAAACTTGCTATGTTTAATTTCAAACTTGTTACTCCAAAGTGAAAAGGTGGCATCAGTGAATGAGATGATGGGAAATTCAACCAGTTTATGAAAAACCCCAACTTATGAGAGGATAATACAGCTTTAAACAAAATTATCATATCTGGTAATCGGGTTGAGTTACAGCCATATCTTTATCCTAGCTGTTGCTTCCATTTGCATTAGAGGATCACAAAGGAATAACTTACGATATCACCACTTGCTAAACAAAAGGACATGTCATACAAATTAGTTGTAACATTTTCTGAAAGTAAGAAATTGATGCACATAGGCTCATAGTTTATTTATTTATTTATTTAGTTATTTACTGACATTTGATTACTGGGAAAATCCATCTGGGTAGTAGTTCATTTTCTGCAGAGGCCTGGGGAGAAAAGCTCCAAATTATTACAAAACATTTTAATAATAATAATAGTTTTACAGACATGAAAAATAATACAAAAATGCAGTTTAAATAATCAGATCAAATTAGACATAATATGAAAATATTTATAATAGATATGAATTACATTACAATGATTTAACAGTTAGAGAAATTTTATCCAGTTTATAGAATAATTAATTAAGGTAAATTAGTATAATACAAACAAGAACTGCAATATGAAATGAGAGAAAAGCAGGTTTATGATATATTTAGAGAGCAAACCAGGACAGAAAAACTGAAAGGAGTAAGGGAGTGAAGAAGGGAGACTAAGGAAGTGTAAGGTATCAGCAGGTATTTGTCATCATTTAGGTTTATAGTTTATCCTGATGTTGAGCAAGAAGAGTCTTTCAGAATGATTTTAAAGGATTGGGGGGGGGGGGGTATTGACCTGATGGATAGAGTATCCATCATATACTTATTAGTATATGTTGAGCTTTACTGGAGCTTCTTTTCTGCTTTCTGCAAAATAATTAGCAACTTTGTTATGGAAAATGCTTGTTTTGTCATTTTGTTATTTTCACTAAAAGCATGACAATGACAATTATCTTAACTGACCCACAGGTTTAATGGACAAGTAGCATAACTGACCCACAGGTTTACTGGGCAAGCAGCATAACTGACCCACAGGTTTAATGGACAAGCAGCATAACTGACCCACAGGTTTAATGGACAAGTAGCATAACTGACCCACAGGTTTAATGGACAAGTAGCATAACTGACCCGCATGTTTAATGGACAAGTAGCATAAGTGACCCACAGGTTTAATGGACAAGTAGCATAACTGACCCGCATGTTTAATGGACAAGTAGCATAAGTGAACCACAGGTTTAATGGAGTAGAGCAATGTTGAGTCTGCAATACAGGCATTTACATACATACACAGCTGATGTAAATCTTGGGTCTAAGTCTTACCTTATCCAAACAGGAAAAGCAATAACTCTTCTTTACACTTTATAATTGTATTATTTTCTCACTTAGCAAAAACAAATGCAATATTTTCACATTATTTCATTACACTTTCAGTGAACAAAACTAATATAACTGTGTTTCCCCCAGGCCACCACTAAAATGGCTCTATCCCAGTTGGACTTTCCCAGTAAACAAATGCAAATAAACATTCCTTTGTATATCCATGAACTACATTGCATTGTTGACAACAGTTCCTTTGTTTTATTGTCCAAAGCAGCCTTTATTATTGCCTGTCCTTTGGCTTTCTGCCTTAACCTTCACAAGTCTCAATCCTACCCCTCTACCCTTGCAGTTACACTTATTTTGGCTCGTCATATTCTCCTAATTACTAATATTTGTTCAAAACTTAGCTGCTGATGTCTAATTTACTCACAGATGAATAGTTGGTGTGCTAAATTGCAGGAAATTCAAATACATCGTCTCTGTCTGTTGAATATACTTTTGCTGATTTTGTTTGACCTTAGAGGCAGTGTATTTACTGTCAAGGGGTGAGGGGTAAAATACCCCCTGTTAGGTTATAGACAGGGGACTGTACCTTGCAAAATACCTTTTTTTCAACTTGCTGATGATTGCAAATATTCCTTGACTTGAGCAATAAGCAGTGAGTAAATGCTATTTGAGAAATATTCATTTCAGATAACACAATAGATCCAATATGTTGCTATACACACTGTGCAATTAACAAAGCATCCTTCACATGTACAAATCAGTACACTCTTCTTCTAAATTCCATTAAAAAGGCACTTTTATTGGTGAACAGAGCAAACTACATCTACCTTTTATGATATTCAACTCTGAAGTCAAAATATGTCACAGGAAAGGTACCCTTCTACTGTGGATTCCACTAACCCCATATTGCTTATTGATCACAGATGGGATTGCTTTTATTTAACAGCAATTCTACCACTGAAAATTTAGAGAGGTTGCATTGGAAGCACTGTTCTCAAAAACAATGCTGGGTCAAAACTGACCTCTCTCATCAGTGTGTGTGTGTGTGTGTGTGTGTGTGCGTGTGCGCGTGACGATAGGTCTGTTTCCATGCTGACAGTAGTGTCAAAGATTGAGAAGTATTGAAATGATCATGGAAACCAGTGCAACAAAGAAACTGGCGTTTGTTTATGTATGCATGTATGTACATATGTATGTATTTATATAAAGAGAGAGAGAAATGCATTTTTATTAATACAAGGGTAGCAGACACTGCTAAGGTGCTAGATCATTATTACCTCCCAAATAGTGATTTTGCTGTTGCAACAAACTACTCAAGCACAGTCGCCTTACACCTGATTTTAATTAGAATCTTTTTGATCAGGGAAAGCCACTTGAGGAATAGAACTTCTCCCCCCTTTCATCTCAGTGGGTTCCCAAAATCCCCCACCCAATAAGACATAAACAAAGCCAAGGTCATTGTGTCCCCAGTTTTTTAGGGTAGGACATTTCATTAAACGGTGCTTCTGAATGCCAGCATTATTTTCAAAAAGAATCCAGAGTCCCATTTGACTTTCACCAATGATGAGTACCATGTTCCCTCTCCTGTGCATCACAAGAATCCTGTACACCCATCACTAATAGTGCCTCAGTAGCTAAGCCCCAAGTCCCATTGTCATCTTATTGAGCAAACATTAGGTGAGCCCTGATGCATGCTTACCATGACATAAAGTATGAAGTGATGGTTTTAAGAAACTGATTATTTGTTTTTGTGAAAAAAAACTAGTATTAAGTATAATGACTTTCTGGATGGCCTTCCATTTATTTTATTTAACTTTTGTTTAAGCAGAATAATCTGACTGGACAGCTAGTGTCCATTTTCAGTGGAGTCCTGAGGAGAAAAGCTCCAAGAAGTTACAGTGTGAATACATGGTAATTAAAGAATAACAATTAGTAGGATGTTGTAATTAAATAATAACAATTAGTTGGATGTGGTCATTAAAGAATAACAATTAGTGAGATGTGGTAATTAAAGAATAACAATTAGTAGGATGTGGTCATTAAAGAATAACAATTAATAGGATGTGGTCATTAAAGAGTAACAATTAGTGAGATGTGGTAATTAAAGAATAACAATTAGTGGGATGTGGTAATTAAAGAATAACAATTAGTAGGATGTTGTAATTAAATAATAACAATTAGTTGGATGTGGTCATTAAAGAATAACAATTAGTGAGATGTGGTAATTAAAGAATAACAATTAGTAGGATGTGGTCATTAAAGAATAACAATTAATAGGATGTGGTCATTAAAGAGTAACAATTAGTGAGATGTGGTAATTAAAGAATAACAATTAGTGGGATGTGGTAATTAAAGAATAACAATTAGTAGGATGTGGTAATTAAAGAATAACAATTAGTAGGATGTTGTAATTAAATAATAACAATTAGTTGGATGTGGTCATTAAAGAATAACAATTAGTGAGATGTGGTAATTAAAGAATAACAATTAGTGGGATGTGGTCATTAAAGAATAACAATTAATAGGATGTGGTCATTAAAGAATAACAATTAGTGGGATGTGGTCATTAAAGAATAACAATTAATAGGATGTGGTCATTAAAGAATAACAATTAATAGGATGTGGTCATTAAAGAATAACAATTAGTAGGATGGTGAGATTTTTGGAAGGCAAGACAGTTAAATGCAATACAAGCTAATAGTACAGTTATGTGATCACAAATCATACAATAATATATAATATATGTACATAAGGTATTCAGAGTCAGTACATATTTACAATATTTACAAAATATACAATGCAATGCACCTAGGTATAGCAAGATGACAGTGAAAGGTATGCTTCAGAGGCCTCAGGGGGTAAGTTGCCTACAGTGGGGGTAGGATTCGGGGGGGGTCATTGCAGTTGCAAAGGGGGTTAGCAAAAAGGTGTGATTTGAGGAGGTCTTTAAATGTGGATGTGTGATTTTGCAACCTGAGGTCAGGAGGGAGGGTATTCCATGCTTTTGCGACCACATGGGAGAATAGGGCTTCTCCAGGGTTCTCTGTTGGAGTTGTGAATATTTAACATGTCAGTTTGGGCAGGGGTTTACTCAGGATGGTATAGAATTTGACGAGCTATGTTGAGTTGGTGGAAGCTTAGTAAGTTTGGAAATTCTAACCAGTGTATTTATGTAGGGATTAGCAGTGGTGGGACTGTGATTTAGCATTGGCTGCAAATCTAGCTATCTTGTTGTAGCAAGTGGAGAGTTTGTTCGGGTCAGTATTATTAGTGTTAGTTAGAACTAGGGAGGCATAAGGTAATGTTGATAAGAGATGAGTTCTGGCTATGGCAGTTAAACACTTGGAGGTTAGGAGGTGTTTGCTGCGATAGAGGCATCCTAGCTTTTTGTGGAGTTTAGTGATAGTTTGTGCTATATGTTTATTGTATTTGAATTCTTTATTAATTGTGACACCGACTAATTTTGCCTCTGGTACTGCAGTGATAGAGGTGTTGTTTGACTGAGACAATAGAGAAGGTAGGGTCATTGGGCTTAGTTTGGTGGAATAGCATTAGTTGTGTTTTTTTTTTTGGTTTAGCCAGTACTCTATCTCAGTGAAGGATTTCTGGGTTTACTATGTTGAAGTTGGATGTTGGATGCTGAGCAGATTAGGGTCGTATCATCAACATGTTTGACAATATTGACTTTTATGGTTGCTAGGTTGAGTTTGTTTGTAAATATGTTAAAGAGAAGGGGGCCTAGGATTGAGCCTTGGAGTACACCATATGTGATGGGAAGTGGGGGGATAAGGAATTGACCCATTTAACAGACTGTGAGCAGTTGCTTAGGTAACTGTTGAACCAGTGCAGGGTGGGGTTATTGAAGTTGATTTTGGAGAGGCAGGCTAAGAGTTTATTGTGAGAAACTGTGTCGAACACCTTGGATAACTCTAGGATGGTGGCGGAGACAAATTTCCCTTTGCTCCTGTATGAGTTTATGGTGTTCTGTAAAAGTCATCTGTATTTTCTATTGTGTTCTATGTGTTTTATCCTTTTGAGAAGCATTGGGGTCTTTTATACAGAGTTTCGGCTGTGGAGAGACTCCTGACCTTTTACAATCAAGCATATGAGTAAAAAATGATAATATTATCAACCTTCTTCAGTCCTTTTGGCTTTTTCAATTTGAATAACTACTGAATGACATGGACAAAGTGTGGTCTGAAAACATATTTCTTATTTTGCTTATATCCTAGTTCACAAAGACTGCTGGCTTGGAATACTACACATTGTATACTAAGAAGCATATTGCACTTTGTTTATTTTTTAGCTTGGTACATACTGGTGAAGGGAAGGAAGACCAGCTGTGTAAATAGTTGTACATAGTCTGCACATACAAAAAGATTTAGGCATAGAGGTTAGTAATGAAATGTTAACAGATTCTCCAAATGGCTTTGATTGTTTAGTTATTTATATTTGCCTTATGTTTGCTTGCCCTTTCTACATAGCCAGGGTTGAACTTCTTGCTATCATTTCATATTTCTTCCTGTGCTCCTTCCAGTACCTTTGTGCCCTTCTCACGCATTGGCAGGGTCAAATATGCCATTTTCTTCTGAATAGAAGGCAGATCTATTATATAACGTGAAGCTTAACTGCTATAAAGCATATAAAATAGATTTTCATTTGTTGGGTAGTAAACTAGAAAGACATTTTTAAATGTATTTATTTGCTCACTCATATGCTAGATTCAGTTTTCCAGGCCATATCTAGGATAGCCTTTAATTATAAAATTACAACAATCAAGTTTTTTCTAATGCCCAAGGCAAAGAATCCAGGCCTCTAGCTGGCAGTAATGGTGTAATAGATGGGGAATATTGTCATAGGGCCAGCAGTGAAATATGTTTGCTTTACTCTGGCATCTTTCCATACAGTGCTGCTTGACAGTTACACTCAGACCTTCTCCGTCACATGACTGTGATAATGTGGTATCGTTGCTCATATATCTACCTCCTCGCAAACCTTGAACTCACATAATCCCTCTCTCTGCTTTACTTTCAGATGAGCAGGCTTTCAAGGCTCATCACCACCTTACTCTTTAACTTATCCAGCACGTATCTTCAGCACCGAAAGTCAGGTCTCCAGCAACATAATCTTAGCCAAAACCTGCAGTCCAGTAAATTGGGATATTGTGAAACACTAAGTTTAGATAGAACATTATAAAAATATACACTCTGAACTTTGCAGATCTTGTCTGCACACCATTAGCTCAGTTGATGCATATCACAATGGAGTTTTAACATGGATACATAGTGTCATTAATGATTTATTTGTGATATTATATATATTTTTATTGTGATATTGGGATGCATTTCCATATTTCTTCAGTTGATGTGCTTTTCTTTTAATAAAATGCTCAACAATATAGATAAATAGACATACAGAAAGTACCAGCATCTTTGATCACTTCAATTAGACGTGTGATATCATGGTCAAAACCACATTACTTCAGACACAAAACTTGGGGCAACTATTTTGTTATGGGAAGGTAGATTCACAGGCAAGGCCACTACAGTATCATGGCAAAGTCAGCTACAGTAAATAAATTAGGGAAGAAAATATATTTTTCAGGAACTGATCTCATTCATTTGACCTTTTTTGAGAAAACCTAGATGACAGAACATTAGCTGAGATGACCAACATCTCATGATAATTATATCCATTACTGGTGATTCTGCATACTTATAAGACACTTATAAATGTGAGAGACAGTAGCTGTCGATCAGAATTTGCATATACTTCTGCTAACTAGATTATATATATTACTGTCATGCATACATACCTCTTAACCTAGTAGTGCTCAAGAATTCTGGACAAAACCAAAAAGAATAGAGGAATAAAGGCTTAAAATCAGGGAAAGATTTAAATATTGCTCTTATAAACTAAACTAAAGAAAAAAAAACATGAATAGAATAACTAGAGGGAGGTTGGATAATGGTTAAGATATTTGCCTTACAGACTAGTGGTGCAGGGTTTGAATCTCACATAGGTTAATT
Source organism: Protopterus annectens (assembly GCF_019279795.1). Taxonomy (NCBI): domain Eukaryota; kingdom Metazoa; phylum Chordata; order Ceratodontiformes; family Protopteridae; genus Protopterus; species Protopterus annectens. The sequence goes on along the minus strand of NC_056749.1, from coordinate 316,581,870 downwards.
GGCTGGGCTTAAAATGCCCCACAAGGGCAGTTAGCCTAGTACTAATCTGAGAACCTATATTTTAATATTTTATATTAGCATGCATTTTCTAAAGGATAAGAACTCTAATACTCAAATGTCTGTAATTATTTAGTGACTTCTGTAGTCAATGATTTGCTTTACAACTACAAATTTTATGAGGAACAGACAAAATATGAGGCAATAAATATGTTCTTTCCTCAAAATTATAGATGTTTTTTGATACGCAGTTATAATTCAATATCAAGATGACAACCTTTGCTATAAGGGACAGAAAGTTGACTGGGGATTTATCTGCAGTGCCTTACATAATCATGCAGGATATGGATTTAAGGCACAACAGGGTAAAATAAAGTAAATGTTTTGTCAATTAACAAAAGTTACCAATGAGTTTTTGAATTTCAGTAGAATAATAGTACATCTGCTCATACGGCTGTGTCCGTTCTGCATTATGTCCATCATCTTTTAATGTCTTCAATTTTCCCTAAGTTAGCAAGTCCTAAGAGAGGTGCACCTGAACAAAATTGAAGAGGTCTGAGTTGTAGATCTGTTGCAAGGGTGCACCAGACCATCGTATTTGTTCTCTGTAGAGATCCTTGACAGGCCCTTCTCCAACATAAGATTAACAGTGGAAAGGCGTTTGATAAGACATAATTCAAATAACTTTTAATCTTGTTGATCTAAATGGGAATAATGTAAGAAGTAATCATATCAGGTAATTACCTCATCACCTACTTCATCTCATATCAGGTAATTACCTCATCACTTAATTCATATCAACCAGAAAAATCATAAGCATCCAAACTGAAATATGAAGTCTAGCATGTCCCAAAACTGGAGTAAACATTGCCCAACCATGGGATGTAGTCCATAATGACCTGAAAACTGACTTCCTCTGTGCCATCATGCTCCAGAATGTAGTTAGTTGGCATCTAAAAGGAAGTTAGAGAGATGCTCACCCACAGGAAACAAAGGAGAATGCAAGCAGTGAGCACTCAGATCAGAAATCCAAATAAAGATGAATGTGCTCACCACCAGATATGGTGCTACACAATATCATCTTATTTTTTTAAGTGTGGAATTACATTATCATCATCATCTTCTTTCAGTTGTTTCCATAAGGGGTCGCCGCAGTGGATCATCTGTTTCCATTTCTTCCTGTCCTCTGCATCTTGCTCTGTCACACCAACCACGTGCATGTCCTTTCTCACCACATCCATAAACCTTATCTTAGGCCTTCCTCTTTTCCTGTTATGTGGTAGCTTCATCCTTAGCATCTTTTTCCCAATATACACAGCATCCCTCCTCAGCACATGTGCAAACCAACGTAATCTTGCCTCTCTGGCATTGCTCCAAACCTTCCAACCTGGGCAGACCCTCTAATATACTTATTCCTAATCCTGTCCACCCTCGTCACACCCAGTGCAAATCTTAACATCTTTAACTCTGCCACATCCAGCTCTTACTCCTGCCTTTTGGTCACTGCCAACCCATATAACATAGCTGGTCTCACTACCCTCTTGTAGACCTTCCCTTTCACTCTTACTGATACCCGTCTGTTACAAATCACTCCTGACATTCTTCTCCACCCACTCCATTCTGCCTGTACTCTCTTCTTCACCTCTCTTCCACATTCACTAATACTCTGAACTATTGATCCCAAGTATTTAAACTCATCCACTTTTGCCACCTCTACTCCTTAAATCCTCACCATTCCTCTATCCTCCCTCATATTCACACACATATATTCTGTCTTAGTCCTGATGACCTTCATTCCTCTTTTCTCTAGAGCATATCTCCATCTCTCCTAGGCCTCCTCCACCTGTTCCCTACTCTCACTACAGACACACTGTCATCTGCAAACATCATAGTCCACGGGGACTCCTGTCTGATCTTGTCTGTCAACCTGTCCATCACCATTGTAAATAAGAAAAGGCTCAGAGCTGATCCTTGATGTAATCCCACCTCCACCTTAAATGCATTCATCACTCCCACCACAGATCTCACCGCTGTCACACTACCCTCTTCCATATCCTGTACCACTTTTACATACTTCTCTGACACCCCGACTTCCTCATACAATACCACAACTCTTCTCTAAACACCCTGTCATATGCTTTCTCTAAGTCTACAAAAACACAATGCAACTCCTTCTGACCTTCTCTGTACGTCTCCATCAATACACTCAGAGCAAACATCACATCTGTAGTGCTCTTTCCTGGCATGAAACCACGGTTCTGATCACTAATCATCACATCCCTTCTTAACCTAGCTTCCACTACTCTTTCCCATAACTTCATGCTGTGACTGATCAATTTAATCCCTCTGTAATTACTACAGCTCTGCACATCACCCTTATTCTTAAAAATCGGTACCAAAACACTTTTTCTCAATTCCTCAGGCATCCTCTCACTTTCCAAAATGTCATTAAATAACCTGGTTAAAAACTCCAGTGCCATTTCACCTAAACACCTCCATGCTTCCAAAGGTATGTCATCTGGACCAACAGCCTTTCCATTCTTCATCCTCTTCATAGCTATCCTTACTTCCTCCTTGCTAATCCACTGCACTTCATGATTCACTATCCCCACATTATCCAACCTTCTCTCCCTCTCATTCTCTTCATTCTTCAGCCCCTCAAAGTACTTTTTCCATCTGTTCAACACACTCTCCTTGCTTGTGAGTATGTTTCCCACATTATCCTTTATCACCTTTACCTGCTGCACATCTTTTCTAGCTCAGTACCTCTGAGTCCTTTTCTCCCTTCTTAGTGTCCAACCTTTCATACAACTCTTCATATGCCTTATCCTTAGCCTTCGCCACCTCTCTCTTTGCCATGCATCTCATCTCCTTATACTCCTGTCTACTTTCTTCATGTCTCTGACAATCCCACTTCTTCTTTGCCATCCTCTTTTTCTGTATACTCTCCTGTACTTCCTCATTTCATCACCATGTCTGCTTGTAATCCTTCCTCGTCCAGATGTCGTACCAAGTGCCTTTCTAGCCATCTCCCTTACTAGCTCTGCTGTAGTTACCTAGCTACTTGGTAACTCTTCACTGCCACCCAGTGCCTGTCTTAACTCTTCCTGAACTCCATCTCACAATTACCCTTTTTCAATTTCCACCATTTGATCCTTGGTGCTGCCCTCACACTCCTCCTCCTTTTCTTGATCACCAACGTCATCTTACAAACCACCATCACATTATCATCATATTTCCATAAATTCTAGTGCTCACTGGAAGCAATATAGTCACCAATTCACATGGCAAGTACATGATCCACTGCACTTGCCATCAAGACTCAGATGATGACATCTACACCCATAAGACCACGCAACAGCTAGTCAAAGCCTTCTGGCACAGTGTACCAAGCTAGATGTGCAGCTATGGGCCCACATTTTGATTAGCCCTAATGGACACAGGCTAATGGCTCATCTCCCAGTTCATCTAACAAGACCCTGCTTGGAAAGGTTTCATCTCCCAGGCCTCTGTTATATGTATAAGGGTGCCAGAACTTGGAAGAGATTTGGGATGCAAGACTAGGCTGAAAAAGGTCCTAGTGACTGTTAGCCTAGTACACACCTATGAATCTATGAAACTAAGAACCACCAAAAATAAGGAGACTGAATTAGACAATTTAGGAACAGATTAGTGCAGCTCGCTCATGGCCCATTTCAGTGCTTTAGCACCCATTGCCATGGTTTGGAATTTCAAGCAGAGTACTTTGTGTGGATTTCAAATATGTGTTTTCTGAAAAAGGGCATACGAACCAAACATTGACGTTCACATGTTGAACCACAAAAGATCAACTTTGCAAATGCTGAAAACTACTGTCACTGATGCACCAAGCTAAAATCTTGGCTCAGGCAAAACAAATGTTAAGAAAATAGCTTTACACATAATTTTCTTGCAGAGTATGTGTTTCATAATGCCAACTGAATGTCGGTGATTTCTTTTCTTTCAAATGAACTTTCCCCACATTAGAGATTGTACCCTTATCAGTTCTTCAAAAAACTTAGAGCTATGGTTCTAAATGGTGAAGATGGTGACACAAGCGTGTCTAAGAAAGATTCCTTGTGCAAGGGTAAGGGAATCATTAATGCAGCAGAACAGACAGAATTATTTTTGTAATGGTTTTACAGCGAATATTTCTTTGACTTAAGTTGATTTGCATTTCTGCTACTAGTGCATCTAGTTTTACTCTCGTTTTCTCTCTTTGTCATGGGTGAATGTGTATGGATTACCATCAACTGGACAAATGTTCCAATATGCCAAAAAAATGGTACAACAGATCAAAAATCAGCTGATTCAACTAACTGGCTTTGTTTCTGTGTGAGAACATGGTACAGTAGGGATCAGGGAATTTGCCCTTTCCCCACTATAGTGTCATTTTGGAGTTGGTACACATAATTAACAGGGGGTATAGAGGCAGTATAGATAATTAGCAGGGGGTTTAGAGGCAGAGTGGGCATGCTCCCCAGCAGCCAACAATGTTTTCCCTTTTTTGTCTGATTTTTAATATCCAGCTGATGGACACATTGCATTCAATTAGTTGCCTTTTGATATAGACAGTTTTAAACACACATCCATACACACACACACACACAGATATATATCTATTTATATCTATCTATCATGTCAAAGTAAACTTTATTCTCATATTGTGCAGCTAAACAAAATTATGTTGCTTTGCTCCCAGTTTAAGAAACATGCATGCATACAGTTCCTATTTAGTAATACTAGGGCAGACACTTACAGACATTCCATGTATAAAAATGTGCCATTTAGGGCATTGCTGAAGTAGATATTGCACAGACTTGAATTTTTACATTAACAGGTAGCTGTGAAGCATGTTCAAGTTTCAGGACACATGAAGATTTGGATATTGCGCTAAAGTATGCTACTAGTAGTAGTGATCTTAGAATAAACGGACATGAGACTATACTATTTACTGGAGCAGTCAAGAGAATATTCAGTTAATTGGTTGAAAGAGCAGACTGGCTTCTGGCATGCCTGTTGATAGAGTTCAGCCATCTAGTGGATAAGGGGGAAAAAGCTTCTATTGAGCTTGGAAGTCTAACAGTGCATGTGCAGTAACATCTACCCGAGGAAAGGTGGGAGAACATACCGCAAGCAGGGTGAGTATGGTAATTTATTATCTTTCTAGCTTTTCCAATACATAGAGATTTGTGCAAGTCATCCAAAGATGCCAGTGTAGAGACAATGATTCTTTCCCCTAGTGTACTACTCTCCAAAGAGCCTTGCGATCTGATGCATTCTAGTTCCTGTGCAATACAATGATATTGTTTGTCAGTACGCTCTCAATGGTTCCTCTATAGAAGGCTTGGAGGATGGACTGTGACAGGTTTGGTTTCCTCAGTTTCTGTAGGAAGTGCAAATGCTGCTGTGCTTTTTTTTGACAGTGTGGTTGGTGAAAACCAATCAAGACAGGTCCTCTGGTATGTCTATACCCAGAAACTTAGTGCTGTTGACTCTTTCTACTGCTACTCCCTTGATTTACAGAGGTTAATGTGCTTCCTGAGACCTTCTAAAGTCCACAATCAGTTCCTTGGTCTTGCTGACATTCAGTGCCAGATTGTTCCTGTCACACCAGCCTAACAGATGTTCCACTTCACTCCTATATGCTGTTTCCATGATGTTCCTGACAAGACCTATGACTGTGGTGTTGCCCGCAAACTTGATTATTCTGCTGGATTCCTATCTGGCTACCCAGTTATATATAAGCAAGGTGAATAGTAGAGGTCTCAGGACACAGCCCTGGGGTACACCTGTATTCAGGTTATGCTTTTACAGCTATTATTTCCCACACATACCCTTTGGGGTCTCTCTAGAAAGTCTAGTGTCCAAGTACACAAGGGGTGTTGATGCCCAGTTGTATTAGTTTCATCACTAGGTTCTGGGGGATGACAGTATTAAAGGTGGAACTGAAGTCAATGAATAACATCCTGACATAACAGCCCTTATTTTCCAAATGAGTCAAGATTTCATGAAGTGAAGAGAGATGGCATCTGTTGTGCAGTGGTTTGATGTGTAGGCCAACTGCAATGTATCTGCTGTTGTAGATATGCTTGATGAGATGCAGTTCTTGATCAGCTGCTCAAAGCACTTCATTACTGTCGATGTTAGAGCAACTGGGCGATACTCATTTAGACTTGCTGGTTGTAGTTTCTTAAGTACAGGAATGATAGCCATGTTCTTAAAGCATGTTGGTACGATGGCTAATCACAGTGATGTATTGAAAATGTCTGCGAGTAACAATGCCAGCTGTGCAGCATAGGCCCTGAAAACCCTGTTCATAATGTTATCCAGACCAGCTGCTTTCCTTAGGTTAACTCTTCTCAAAGTTTTCAGTACATCAGCTGTTCTGAGGCATAGTGTTTCCTCATCCTGACCGACAGGTAGTATATTTGCCACAGTTTTGTTGTCTGCATCGAACCTGCTGAATAAGTTCTTTAGTTCATTTAAGAGTCATGTACTCTCATTACACTGGGTGGGTGCAGGTTTGTTGTCAGTTATGGCTTGTATGCCTTTCAATAGATGTCCCTTTGGTCATTAAAATGACCCTGACTTTTTATTCCTTAGGTTCTCTTTGCCTCTTTTATGCCTTTGTTTAGGTTTGTTCTGGCCACACTTAGGGTAAACTTGTCTTTAGATTTAAATGATGCAATGTGTGCCTTTATAAGCTCGTACACCTCACTGGATAACCATGCTTTTTGTTTTGCATGTATGGTGATGTCTTTGGTAGTTGTCACATCATCCACACATTTTGAGATGTAGGCCATAAGAAATTATTTATATTCTTCCAAGTCTATTTGGTCATTCATTGCGGCTGCCTCCCTGAACATGAACCAGTCCATACTCTCAAAGCAGTCTTGCAGTGCTGTGACTTTATCCTCAGGCTATAACCTTATTTGCTTCCTTGAAGGTTTTCCTGATTTTAGCAATGGTTTGCATGCAGGAAACAACAAGATAGCAAGATGATCCAAGTTGTCCGGGTGTGCATGAGGTGCTGTCTTATATGGCTTATATATCTATATATACGTATACATATATATGCATGCCTATATATATATATATATATATATATATATATATATATATATATATATTTGTGTGTGTGTGTGTGTGTGTGTGTGTGTGTGTGTGTGTGTGTGTGTGTGTGTGTGTGTGCATAAACACACATATACATATATACTGTATGTAGGTATATATTTTATATTTTATATATATATATATATATATATATATATATATATATATATATATATATATATATATAAATATATATATATAGATATAAATATATATATATATATACACAAAGATATAGATAGATTTATAGACATATACACACACTCACATAGATATGGATAAATAGTTAGACAGACACATTTACTTCTTTATCTACTGGTGGATATGGGTCATGTTTCTTCAATGGTAAATAAGGGGATGTCAGACTTTGCTGTGTGAGAGATTGAAGAACATTATGCTATGCTGTGTAATGATCAATCTACAATTTCCCTTATTTAAAAGTAAAGACACCCAATTCCAAGTAACAAATGAACATTCTTCTATGTGTATGATGTTAAGATTCTTTTCTGCAAACTCTTTTAAACTTGCCCCTTATGTTTTAGTCAATTTTTTGCATCCTTACTTGGAAATATTTAATCAAATGTTGATCTGAATTTAACAGAGATTCCATTTTTTATTTGTTATGTAAAGTTTGACTCTTTCTCCACAGAGAACAGTTTTTACAGCGTTTCATAATATTATATGAGGAACTGCTGAGGTTTGACTTCAGTAAAATATTATTTTAATTGAGGTTTCTGTATGCCTTTATTGCCTTATGTATTTAATAAACTATTTATTAAAATTTCAAAAGGATAGTGACCTCTTTGGATGGGTGACCTTCACTGAGAAAGGAGTACTATTATTTAGTAAACTAGTAATATACACCATACATGGTGTCATTTTAATTTCAGATACATGCAGGAGAGACAGTAGTGAAATGTCATGAGGGAATCTTGAAGAGCACAAGAGCTTATGTTCCTTTCAGTTATTGGCTGTTATTTCACAAGTGAGACCTCATTGGACTTAATTCATCTAAATCATTACCATGCTACTTGAATGCATTTATACTGCCAATAGAATGCTTAATATTTAACTTTTTAAAATGTATTTATTCGGCATCGTGGTAGGTGAAAGACAACTGGTCTATTTCAGAGAATCTACTTATAATTACTAGGCTACATGGAAAGAGGGAAGGATAAATGTAAAATAAATCAAATTTAGGAATGTACATACTTACATGTATACTTACATATAAATACACGTGCACCTCCGCAGACCATTATAAAATGTATATGTGTGCTTGTGAAAATCTCTCTCTCTCTCTCTCTCTCTCTGTGTACATAGTAGAATATTAGAGGGAGCACAAAGAACTAGTCTTAGAAAAATCTTCATTTTTTAAACAAAAAACATAAAAAAGTGTGTTCTTCTAAAAACAGTAGCCCTGTAACTTAACTAAAGTCTGCAACACATATCTTCAGGACACTCCCTTACTAAGTGGATACATTTTTTAAGTATGTCAGTCTCTCTCTCTCTCTCTCTCCTTTTTTCTCTATAATGTTATCAGTAAACTTTGTTTTCTTGTTTCTCACAACAGTAACAATCTCAAGTTTCTTCTTGGCGTCTGTTTAGCAGATGTTCAGTTCCTCTCCTATTTGCCTTTGAAAAACACTGCTCAGTTTATTAAAAACATCCAAGAAGAGTAAATAACACTCCCTGTGGGCTTATATTAACCATTGTTTTATACATCATTAATTAATGCATTGTATAAATCTGTTCTAGATAATACAGCAGTTTATCTATGCTTTTAAAGCAACCTTCTTATTTTTAAAGATTTTACAACACTTTACTGAATAATACAACAAATGTCCCTCTATGTTGTTAACGAATTAAATGTTATTTTCAATAGCAGTTCTATTTGCATACTCGATATGTAAAATGCAACATGAAAGAAAGTTCCATTAAGGTGAGTGACCCTGAAATAATGCTAGTATCTCTGGAAGCTGCTTGCTGGCTGCATTTCATCCAATCTCCATTCTCCTATAGAACCCATCACCACCACTCAGCATTCACATCTTTCTACCAGTCCATGCATGCAGGCTTACATTCATTAGCCAATCATCTGCATTTCTTTAGCTCCACACCATTGGTCTTTTTCTTCCCCTTTTCCTCCACTACAGTCTGAACCTTTATCAGCCAATTCAGTTACATAAGCTATAGAGGTTCTCCTGTTCGATTCTCGGCTGGAGTGCAGGGAGTGCCTTCTGTGTGGAGTCTGCATGTCCTCCCCTTGGTTGGGTGGGCATTCGAAAGACATGCGTAAATGGGCGTGCTTCGTTGAAGGTTGAACGTTGAGCTGGCACCTCGGAGCTCGTGAAAATTTACTGCCAATCATTAGCGGACCGGAGATCTGCTGTGGTGACCCCTAACTGGGAAAAGCCGAAAGACCAACAACAAGCTATATAGAGGTTAGTACTTGGCCAGTCCTCTTCTCTCTTTAGCTCTGTTCCTCTCCCTCAGCATTTAGGATTGTTACTCTGATCCTCTGAATGAGTGTCTAGACACAGCATTTTTTGCATGTACAAAACAGACCAGATGAAGCCCTACACTTAGAGTAAAAGTTCTCATCATTTGGGAATAAAATTGCCTTACCTTTCAGTGGGAAGTACCACCTCTAAGTGTGTTATTTTGAATTTTATGAATTAATCTTTGATACTAGTACTGCTGAATTAGTAAGCTTTTTATTCTAAATTTAAATACTTGGAACTTCAAAACATGTCACGATGTGAATTACTTATAGTCATTTGGACATTTTGTTGATGAGATTTACCAAGCTCTGCAAAAATGTCTCCTCCAGCTTAAACCCATTGGTTTTATACTTACTGTAAGGCCTATATGGCCTTGATCGGACATCTGCATTGTAGTGAGTTGAGCCAGATTAGTGCCTTACATATAACCTGAAAAGTTGTTGCGAATGGGCCCCCTGACAGAGTTGAGTGTCACCATCTTGCTGTTTGTGATGGCACAGTAGGGGTAGCATTGTCATTTATTAGTAGAAATTCCCTTCCTTGAAGACTGAATTTAAGCGAAGAGACTGAACATTTTATTACTATACACTCCCCTTCTCTTTTGAAGTATTTTACACTTTACTTAATAGTCAGCTGAGACAACACAGAGGATATCATTCTCCATCCCATGGCTGTGAAAGCACTGATCCCATGCTCACCAGAGAAGCCTTCCTGTATACCAAAAATAGTTTGTAAAATCTCCTGATGCCAGCATAATCTCAGATTACAGTACCTCCTTTACATGCTTAACAGTATTATCTACTTCCAAAGTCTCTTTATTTTTTAAGTCTGTTTCAGTGGCTAAGTAAGGTAGCATACTCACCTTTGGTGCTGAAAGATCAGAAGGTCATGAGTTATTTTCTCACAGCAGGTGTTTGGATTAATTTTCCGTTATTGATACTGCTGTGCACTGTATGGAGAATGCTGCAGCCTTGAGTCTGCCATACCTTGTATATGGCATTAAACCAAATGCCAATCTACCTGAGCTGGTGGTAGCTCAGGGGGATGTTAAAGATCCCATGACACTTATTAAAAAGAGTGAGGGGGCTTTATTGTAAATATAACTCAATGCAATATTAAACATTATATACACAATATTAAAGGTATCTAGGCAAATGGAAAAAAGAAAAAATATATAAAGTAAAAATACCAAGATGGAACTGAAATAAACCAACAAAGTAATAAAAAAAAAATACTCAGCGTCAACTTGGGATCCAGTAGAGACTTTTAATAAAACATCTGTTAAAAACACAACAAAACACACTATGTTAAGCATCTTGTCTTACTATCAAAAAGACATCATCAAAACAGTGTGTGTAAAGACTAAGAAAGCTTAAATACCCCTTGTAGGTCGCCGCCCACTGAAGTAATGCAGTAGTAATTTAATTCATTTCTAAAAAGCCCAGGTTGTAATTCAGGCTCTAGAAAACCTTGCTGAAAATATAATGTTCAGTAAATATAAAATGCTGATGTAACAAGTGATAAAAAACAAATGGAAAAACAAGTACAAAAACACTGTGTTAAACAAAATAAAACAATGCATGCCCTTCTTTTACGTTCACTTGTAATGGATATATTGTCATTTAACCGTGGGAAGGCTGTGACATCAAGCCTGAGTTGCCAAAGCATCTCTTGATGTAGTAAAAAGTTTTTCCAGTCTCCCGAATAAACAGTAGACCAAACCTGTTGCAGAACTAGGATCTGGAATTTTTTAAACCTACTACATTGAATCGCATGACGTGCGAGGGAGTTTTTGTTGTCAGATTTTTGCAGACTATATAGGTGTTGGTATATTCTCTTATTTAATGCATTGCTCATCTTACCTATATAGAATGCCAGGAGGATACTTTATTTTATATCTTTTACATATTTTTGTAAAAATCAAAACCTACCCTACCTTCCCAGGTGCACTTCCTTCAATGATTAACCTCATAATTGTACTAACTTCTTAATGTGTAGCAACCTGTTCTAATAAAATATTATCCTGAAATGATAATTGATATGTTTCACCCTGTCCCATTTTCTCTGCTTTGTTTTTAAATGCACTGCATGCAGTCTTTCAACACCTTTCCTTCCTTCATTTCACCTTTTTGTATATCTTACTTTTTAAACTTACCTATATTATTATGTGTTGTTAAATCAGATAAGTGCAGAGGTTCATAGGTAAGTACTAGGCTATCTGTCTGAGGGTATCTATAAGCCTAGACAGAATGTGTTGGCTTTCGCCGCCCCCTTAGATTACTTCCCTGCACCTCAGTCCAGCAGAGCCATTAGTTCCCTGTGCCTCTGTCCAGCAGAGCAACTGCAGTGATCCCAGGAGTAAATTTTCTGATTCCCATCCACTCGTCAAGGTTTCTCTTGAAGAATGTTAATGAGGGGCTCTGCCTAATGTAGATTGGAATCCTGTTCCAAAGCATGGGGGAGTCCCTGGGACAGGAATCTATCCCTCCAGCACATCCTATTTATCATTGTGGTGAGGTTTAGATCCCTAGAGCGTGTGGCTCTCAGGGGGTTGTTTTTTTTAGGTGGAGCATGTCCATCAATTCTGGGTTGGACATGGCCTTGTATGTCAGGCAGAGATCACCTCTGAGTCAGTGGTATGCAACCAAGTACAGCTGGAGTTTCTTCAGTCGGGCTGCATAGGGCATAATGTTTGAGGTCAGTAATCCTCTTGGTGAGGTACTTATGTGGTCTTTCCAGCTGTTGCAGGTATCTTGTAAGGTACATCCCAAATGGGGCCTTGCACTCTATGATGGGTCTGATGAGTGATGAGTAGAGGGGCACAATAACCTCTTTTGTTCTAGATGTGAACCCTTTTGTGATTAGGTGGGCCACATAGAAGGATTTTCTAACCACCTTGGCAATATGATTATCAAAGGAGAGATTATATCTACTTGGGTCCCCAGATTCCTTATTACATTTTCTGTATTTAGGGGACTACCACTTATGTGGTAGTTTACGGGTACTTTGTTTTTTCCAAAGGGGATGACTATGCACTTTTTGGCATTTAGCTTGAGGCCATGATTTTGACACCAGGTATCTGTCTCAGTGAGACCCTTCTGGAGGATGTCTGTATCAGCTGGAGAGTCAATTATGGCCCCCAGTTTGCAGTCGTCTGTGAACATGGTCGGCCATAATCCTCCTGTGCTTGCCTGTACCTCTGAGACGTATATACCGAACCGGAGGGGTCCCAGCACTGAGCCCAGGGGGACGCCACTTGTATAATCATTAAAATTTAAATCCAGTCTTCCTGCTTAAACTTCTTTTAAATCTTCAGAGGACATATAATAATCTACCGTTAGTTTGAAAATTCTCCCTTGAATAAGTAAATATCTGTAAATTTCATGACAAACTTGCAAATCTTTTTTTCTTCCTTTTTTGTTTCCTTTGATTATAATTCATGTGTCTCAGTTTAACAAGACTCATGTTAACGACCACATAGTGCTTCATGGTTTCAGAAACATCTTCCCCGTCTGTCTTCCCTCTTTTGTTATATACAGCGCTAACTCTATGATGTACCACTTATGTGAAAGTCACAGATTACTAAACTGCTTCGTATACCTGTAGTGGCATCTTAAATTTTAACATTTTTGCTCAAGCGGACTGCCATCAGATGCAGACATCTTTCCCAAATTTGCAACTAATTTGACATTTCCAAAAGCATATCAACTGTTTTCTTTAGTGCTGATTTAAATATTTGCCAAATAAGAGGCAGGTAGCATATAAAGGTAATGTTTAACAGAACTGATATGCAGTAGAATGGTGTGTTTCTTTAATAACAGTATTACCACTAATTGCTTCTAACAGAGCACTATCCATTCTGGTTCTTGCAGTTTTTAAACATCTGTTTTTAGTTTTTTAGTTACATTATGTTTAGTTGCATGTTAGTTTTGTCAAAACAGTATTTGGTGTTATAGTGGGTCAAGTGAAAGCTCTGTCAAGTAGTGGATTTGCTAAATTGTGCATTATCATGTATCAAGTGTAAGCTAAATGGGAGAGGGCAGCAATGCTGAAACATCCATTTTTAATTAACTTTTCAGCACTGGGGTTGAATCTGTTTGTTTGAGTGTTTACAGGTTAGGGCTAAATTAAGAGAGAAGGGGACACATTTTGGTTTGATAAGCTATGATTTGTTGGAGGTGAGTATGTGTGTGTGTGCGTGTGTATACCTGTCTTTCTGTCTTGTATAGTCACACTGTTAAGGAAAAGATGTTTAGTATTGTATTATGTTGGGCTGTGGATAGGAGAAATGATAGGGGGTAGTGTTAGGGATGGCATACATGGGTAAGGTGCAACAAGGGACAAAGATGCTATAAAAGGTAGTTTGTGCTTATATAACACAAATATGCCTAGGAATGGATGGAAAGGGAACATTAAAATCCTGGAGAGGAGACTACATCATTCAAACCCCAGACAGAATCAAGTTCAGAGAATGAGGCAAAGGTGGAAATTAAGGGAGAAACAGAGAGGAAATGTGGGGCTTCATTATAAGGGGATAGTGAAAGAAGCACTCTGAAATGAGTGGAAAGGAAGGGTCACAATGCTGAAGAACCACAGCTGGAATGTGGGACTTCCGAAAAAAAGGAGACTGAGGAAAAATCATCAGAAAGCTAGAAGGATTTGTTTTCTCAGGAATGAGTATGAGTCATCCTTGTACCTGCCATTTCTGCGGAGGAAGCTAGATTTTCTGTGTCTTAACATATAGAGGGAGAGGGTGATCCCAATTTGTCTGACCTTAGGATGGTCACTTGAGTTTAAAAGGGTCTAATGGGAAGATGAGACATTAAGCTGCTCAAGAGGAAACATTTCCAAATTAGTGAAAAGAGACGCTGCCAAAGAGCACCACTAAATCACTCTTATTTTGAACTGGAGAGTGATATTTTCTATAGTGTAGCTAACGAGGGGGAGATGCCATTTGACAGCTCAAGTTACCTGAGCAATTTAGATCAATTCAGAAAATTATTCTGGGCATGACTAGGGGGAATACTGTAAGGATGGTCAAAACTAGAGCAAGATTCCCCCACAGGTTTTGTTAATTAGGCATTTAAAAGAAGTGGAAAACATCTCTATTAAGTGCTGTGATTGTCAATGCATGGTGTCTAAGCCAGGCTTCTTGTGTGTTTTGATTCCTATTTTCATAATCCATATCCCTTTCAAGAAGATTGTGATGCCTGTAGTGGGACTGCTGTTTAGGTTCTGCAATGGAGTCCATTATATACTGGCGGTGCTGGACTACTTCTCTCAAAAAAGTTAATTTCAAAACAATATTAGTGAACTGGTTTTATTGTTTTCTCAGGAAGACCTAGATACGCATTTTTCTTTGCACACCAGTGGATATCCTTTATGTCATTAGTTATAAAACAACTCTGCAAGAGTTTTCTGGTTAAACAAATAAGGAAATCAGAATGTCATCACCAATTTGATGAATGTGTGAAGCATTTTAACTGAACCTTGAAGTCAGTTTTGAAAAAAGTAATTGAGAAATATGGAAAGAACGGTGAGTAAAAATATTGCCTTATTGAATGTTCTCAGGCAAAGAGCTACCCCAAGCTTCCAGAGCATTTAGGCCTTTTGAGTCACTTGTTGGTGAGAGACCATTGACTTTTAGCTATAGTAAAAGAAAGATGGTAGAAAGAAGAAGCAGAAAAGTTACCTTTCTGGGATATCACTGGATATATATATATAATTGTTAGGAGAGATGAAAAACATTTACAAAGACCTCAAGTGAGCTAAAAGGAAAAACATAAGAAGAATGTCCAGAGTAGGGAGTTTCAAGTTGGGAATCAAGCCCCATTTCTACTCCCCACTTCCCAAAACAAGTTACCTGTTAAATGGTAATAGTCTTACAAAAACACAAACCAGAAACCATGATCAATCCAAAATAAAAACCAGATCGTAGGAAATTATGGAACCACACCTTAAAACCCACACACCTTTAATAACCAGATTAAGCACTTTTGTCAGACAAGTTCACTTCATCAGAATCTGGCCTACAACAGACAAGCACCAACATTTAAAAGTCCCCCCTTCAATCATGTGACATTCATCCAGTAGTAAAAAGTTTCCAATTAACTAACAAATTACAAAGAAAACTGTAGTGTAATGCTTAGTTAAATATACTCATTAAATTATATCACCATCCTAAAACAATTAAAAAACATATAATACATTATTTAATAATAATCTGATAAAGGTCAAATTTTATAAGACATGAGTCTCAAAGTGCTAGCAATAGAAATATATTCATTCAGTACCGGAAAAAACATTAGATCTTAACTTAAGTTGCCAGAAAGCTTCCCTTTCCCCAATCAAGTCTGCCAAAGGCCCAACCCTTGCATTCTTGCTAATAGTAACAATCCCCCCCAAAAAAGCAAATTTATGCTCTGGATTTTTATCTGTCTGTTTAAATAGGGACTTTTTTCTATCCTTTCTCATGATGTCAAGCTGGGTCTTCCCAACATAAATGCATTGACATTGCTGACACTTAGGTAAATATATTAACCCCCTAGAGTTGCAGGTACGATGAAAGGACGTATATGCATTCACACCATTGACTTTAATCTTCTTTTACATTAAAATATACTTACACTGTCCACAAAAAATGCATCTAAATGTGCATTTCTTTTTATTAGTTGAAGTCTGGTGTCCTTCTTCACTTTCTAATCTAACATATGTTTCAAAGATCTCCCTTTCCAGTAAAGTATAACTGGTCTTTTCCCTATAATTTGAAATATACATTCAAAACAAGTAAAAATCTCCTATTTTTTTCTGAGTATCCCAGTAATAGCACCATGGTCCCTAGTGTAAGTTGTGATAAAAGAATATTCATAAACTGCCTACTTACACTATTACCTACATACAATTGTACCTGCGGTGCATATAATAAGGGAGTCAACTCTCCACTTTTTCGCTTGTTTAATACTTTCTCTTACACCTCAACAATCAAAGGGATGTAATGCCCTCTAGTGTTAAACATTTCCACTAATTTAACACTTTCCTCCTATAAAAGTTGGTCATCAGAGACCATTCAGGCCAATGTAATTTATTGCCCTTTAACAAAACCTCTTTTTTGTTTTTGGAGATAACTACTATTATAATGTAAAAAGCTGTTAAAGTGGGTGGGATTCTCTATAAATATTGCTCATTATACTTTGTTTATAACAGTCCTTAATCAACTGAACATCAAGAGAATTAGTGGTTTCATTATTATAGATATAGGTAAATTTCTAAAAAAGATATAGTGGAATTTAAATATTTATCAGACTCATGAGCTTCAACTTCTGTACAGTTACAAGTTATAACAATATTGTCCAAAAATGTAGATATAGCTTCAAAGGGACTGGGACAATTTTTTTCAAAATGAAAATTGTTTTTCCATTGGAACACGACCACATTGGCAAAAAATGGATCACAAGAAGCCCACATTGCTACCTCCCTCTTTAGTTAATAATATTGTCCTTCAGTGTAAACAAAGTTATTTCCCAAAACCATTTTCATTAGGGTAGTCAAAGTATGAATCTTGTTGTTACTAAATACTCCTGGTGAAAATTCATGAAATTAGTCAACCCCCCCTATCGTGGGGTATTGCATTGGAAAGATTTATCAATGGTCAAAAAAATGAACTTTTCTGAATATTCTGCATCCCTAAATTTCACAATGAAGTCCCAGGAATCACGACATAAATGTTAATGTTTCAATAAACATTTTACATTTAGATCAATGTACTTCACTAAGGGGTGAGTTTTAGAAGTACCAGCATTTACAACAGGCCTTATTTGGGGATTCATAACTGACTTGTGAATTTTAGGAACTGAAAAATTGAAGGAGTTCAAGGGAACTTCATCTGCAAAAATACATGTCCAAATCCATTTGGCCATTGTTCCAATATGTTCTGGAGGTAAAAATCTATTTTCTTATAAGTTATATTTGTAAAATTAAGGAAGGTTTCCTCATAAAAATAGTTGTTCAAATATTCAGACATTTTATTGTAATAACCCATTTTGTTCATTACAATGACCCCTCCTCCCTTGTTGGATTTCATAACCCATATATTCTTATCCTTAACCAACTATCCCAATAACAAAACTTCAGTAGCACTTGAAGTTTTTTTCCAAGCATTTCCTTAAATCAAACTCACAGAGGCATTCAAGCAACAGCAGTGGAGGGGGCCAGAAGTGGATTAAAAGTGCTACTCTTTCTGATAAGTTCATTTTTATGTCCAATGCTACCTTTTTTAAATAATATTTTTAGATTTAACTTCCTTAAATACAGTTTCAAATTGAGTAACACAGTCTCAATTCTAGTCCCAGTGTCAGACACAAATGTCAAGACTTTACTCAACAAATCAGCATGTAGAAAACTACATTCTTTTGTAGAAAATGTAAACATTTTAATATCACCTGCTGAGTTATGAATAATAACTAGCCCACATTCATGATTATCCATTTAAAAATTAATTATATCACTGGGTCATTTAAGTCTGTTTAGGATTCTTGTTCCAGAGTTGGTTGACCCCCCCCCCCCCATTGGTTCTGTTCATTCTTTCACCAATCAAAATCTTGCTGTAAGTTCCTTCAATATTGAATTATTTTGTAGCGTCTCAGTGGAGCATTTTCTAAAGGGATTTCCCCTTCTTCGTTGATAACATCAGTCTCTGCCATCATGTCCAGGTCTCCTTCCTCATTGCAGTCTCTCCGTCTCCCCAGAATACTGATTGGCTAAGGACATGTGCTCCCTTCCTGATAATCAGTTCTGTCTCATTCCATCTTCCTGTCTTTATGTTTTAATATTTCATTCACAATACCGTCAACCTTGTAGTAAATATTATTATATTGTCCATGTAAAGGAGGAAACAAAAGGTCATTTTGGATATCATGATCCAACAAGGAAGCTTCATGAATGAGCTGATTGATGGTTTGTTGGTTATGCTTTACCAGCCGCTCAAGAAGCTCAGTTCCATGCAGGTCAAATAGCTCCAGTAATTCCTGATGCAAAGGAAAATCTGGAACAAGACAAGTCAGGAACTTCCAACACCGGATGCACTTAGGAATTCTTTTGACTTTTATACATTCCATCAAGTATCATTTTCAACTTGTAATTTATGACATTTTATTAAAGTTTTTCAAATTTAGCCATAGAATCTTGTAGAATACCTGGGTTACTGACAATATTAGAAACTGCACTATTCATTCAAGTTAACAGGTCTTATAAAATCTGACTTTTATTAGGTTATTATTAAATAATGTATTATATGTTTTTTTAATTGTTTTAGGATGGTGGTGGAATTTAATGAGTATATTTAACTATGCATTACGCTGGTGCAGCGGTTAGCATTGTCACCTCACAGCAATATCGGATCGATTCTCGACTGGAGCACCTTCCATGTGGAGTCTGCATGTTCTCTCAGTGGTCGAGTGAACTTTACAGATATGCAGGTAGGTGCGTGCATGAGTCAGTGTGCTTTCTTTTAAGGTTGGGTGCCGGGATGGCAACTCGACACCGAAAAAATCCACTGCCAATCATAAGCGGACTAGTGATCTGCTGTGGTAACTTCTAACAGGGAAAAGCTGAAATACATTTAACTATGCATTACACTATGGTTTTCTTTGTAATTTTATTAGTTAATTGGAAGCTTTTTGCTATTGGAAGAATGTCACTTGACTGGAAGGTTGGCTTTTAAATGTTGTTGCTTGTGTATTGTAGGCCAGATTCTAATAAAGTCAACTTGTCTGATGAAAGCACTTAATCTGGTTATTAATATTTTATGGATTTTACAATGTGGTTCCATCATTTCCTGTGATCTCTTTTTTTTATTTTGGAATAATATTCTAATATCACTGAGTGAAAAAATGAAGTAAGTTACAAAGGCAGGCATAAATGTTCTGAAACACTGGAGGGACATAAAATAAGTGTAATAAACACTGTGTGCAAAACAAAAATTGGGAAAAAAAAAAAATATATATACTTTCAATTCATGCAATGGTGGAAGGTGAAAAGATGAAACTCTTTCTCTAAGCCTGAAAAAGAAGAAAGTTCTGAAGTTTCTCCTGAGGAATAGAAATTCATTTTCAGAAGGACTAAGCAGGACAATTCTCATTAGCTAACATATGTAAACAATCCCAGGGATAAGGTTGACCTAACATTCTATTGGATACCCTAATCTAAATAAAAAACAGCTTTAAAAGAAGAAAATAAAAGAGATGTTGAATATAGGGGTTATTGAGGAGCCCAGCAGTGATTAGAATAGCACCATTGCATTGGTTTCAAAACTGGAAAGGCTAGCTTTGTCCTATATTTCAAAATTTGATAAATACCCATTGCCCAGCATAGATGGGAAGGTTGGAAAAGTCTAAGCTTTTGACAACCCTGGACCTCAAAAATGGGTTCTGACCAATCTCCTTGATCTGTGAGGTTAAAGAGCAAAGAGCATTTTCTATGCAGATTGTTTCAACATAAGATTTAACCATTCCACCTTACTGTGGTCTAGCATATGTTCTAGAGGTCAACAGCAAAATATTAAAACTTCATCTGCCTTTCACTGCAGACTGGTTGGATGATGTTGTTGAAGATAAGTATTTCCATGTCCCCAAGTTGTAGGCAGTGCTTAGTTTGTTGAAATACGCTGGGCTTACTGTTAGTGAATTACTTCAGATATTTAAAAGGAAGAGGTCTGGAAAACCTAAGAAGGAAAAAGCAGACAATATTAGGGACTCTTATGTCTCTCCAACCAAGAAGCAAGTAAGGGAATTTCCTAAGGCTGTCAGGGTACTACTTGAAATGCATTCCTTGGTAAACCTTCATATCACATGCCCTTACTAAACATACTAATGGGATGTTGCAAACAAGTTACGAGGACCCCTGAATTAGAGGAGGCTTTCCAAAAACCCAAGCAATGCCTTTCTACCGTGTCATTTACCATGTTCACATGTTCTCTGACTTCATGAAAACTTTTATTGCCTGTGCTGGCACTTCTGAGTGTAGATTGGATGTTGTGCTAGTACTGAAAACATCCACTATGTTAACTTAGTAAGAATTTTAAAAAGACCAAAGCTAAATACTCCACTACTGAAAGAGATAATTTGGCAATGATGTTTGCCTTTTGGTCCCTGTGGTATTGCCTGTTGAGCAGGGAATTCATCCAGCTTAAAGATAATTTTCCCTGTATTGACTCCATCAGCAAAAGGAAGGGAATGTCATGTTATACTTGTGGGCCTAGTGCTACAGCCACTTCATTTACTGGTGTGACATCACCTGCATGCTATTCACCATAACATGGATGGGCCCAGAGGCATAGCTAGATCAAGAAACACCTTGGGCAGTCTCTGAACTAGTGCACTGCCTCCTTATTCAAATAGAAGTGCAAAATATTAAAAAAAAAAGTTGCTATGATAGAGTGATCATGGCAGTTTGAAGCACACACCCAATCCCAGGCACATTCTTCCTCCATACCACACCTCTTAATTGGTATAGCAGAAAAAAAAAAGTTAACTCTGCTCCGATAAACTGGCTGTCCAAGCCAGCCAGATAATTACCATTCCTTGAACTTAGTCTTCAGTAGAAGAGGCAAAAAATACAAGGTGTTACTTTTTAAACTATAACAACCAGATTGATATAGCTTATCCCAGAAGTTGGAAAGCTGCTATTTATACTGGCATTCAGAAATGCTGGTACAGAAAGAAGAATGCAGGAACAGCCCTTCAGAATTGTGCCCTCTAATACCTTGTGCATAGGGCACACAACCCCTTCACTCCACACTTGTTGCATTACTGGATGCCCTGTCCATGGTCCACAGACCTTCCAAATTGTTTGTGGCCAGTGGACACAAGCTGGGTGGTCATCTATAACACAGAGTGATCGAACCACCAGCTAACTGCAAAGCGGGTAAGCTAGGTCAGCAGCATTAGGGTAGTTTTGGCACTGTGGCAATAGTTTAAGGGCAGACAGAGTACATGAGAGATATAAACAGTTTTTTTGGGAAGACTAGTACAGGAGTAAAAATAATAAAGCAGAGTATTGGGGTCTTCCCTTAAAAACAACTTTTGGGAAGGCTAGTACAGGAGTAGAACTAATAAAGCAGAGTATTGAGGTCTTCCCTTTAAGCAAGAGTGCCTTGAAGGCTTAGATTCCCCTGATTAAGTCCTATGTCACCTGTTTAAGTCGAAGACAGATTCAAGAGGGCCAAAGTCCCTTATAAGTCTTTGAGCAGTTGTTGAAAGTCCAAAAGAGTTTGTCTTATTTATCTGTAGAACTAAAGAGAGTCACTGTCTATGTTAGGTAATTGCATCAGATGCAGTAGTACAGTAGAACATTCACATTTACCAGGGAAGATTCTAGTAGCAGAGTTTTTGAAAGTTATCAGTTTTGTATCAGAAGGACTTCTGCTAACTGGTTCAGTACAGTACAGAGACGTTAGTGAGAGACTTTTGACCTTGCGTCAAGAATATTTTAGATTGTTTCTCAGAACTAATGGCACTAGGTTATAGTACAAAGAGAAACTGTATTGTGCCAAAGACATTGCATTTTATGGACTCAATTATGAAGGTGCAACACAGATTGACTGTTACACTGTATAAATAATCATATCCACTTGTTTAACTTGCAGCTGCAAAAGTGACAAATACAGTAGACATTTGTTTTTCTTTTTTGAAAATGTATTTTGTGCTGCTATTTATGTTACTTATTTTCCTGGCAAAACTGTAAGCCTATTCCATGTTATCTTTTGGAAGAACAAAATGTGTGCTTATTAAAGAAAACATACTCTATCTGACTGTCTGTCTGTTTTTCAATCTGTTTCTATCTATTTCTTGTTCTATCCATATTATTACATAGAATGGTCATATAATGAATGGGAATGGTAGAAACAAAAATAATGTAATGCTTTAAGGAATACATTGCTATTTTGAGAAGTGGATATAATGTCTGGTTGAGAAATAAAGCATGAAACTGCATGTTAGTGAAGGCCAGGAAACATGGCAAAATTTTTTGGAAAAATAACCCAAATAAGTCAGGAGTACATGCATATTTATTAAGGAAGGATACATTAAAGGCATAACATTTGGATTTGATATGGAAGTTGTATGGATAGACTATAAAATAAAGGCTGTTACTAAAAGACTATATTTTATGGCTTATCAAGAACCTATAGTTGTATTCGGGACTGTTAACACCTGTGCTTATTTTGTACATTGGCAATTGACCTAATCATTTCTTTTCACTTCCAAAGAACTAAACTCTTAGTTTACTGTTTTTTGTGTGTGAAATCAGCCTATCCTTTTCTGTTTGGACAGTAAGACCCTGTGAAATATCCATCTCAATGCCTCATCTGATGAATGCAGTGGCATTTGAGACCTCACATGGAAATTCCGAAGCTCTAATTCCATCAGCACTACCAAACAATAGTGAGGATAAGTCCCACTAGTATGAAAATATAAATTACTTTCATGGTACAATCACTGGTGCCATACTGTTGTGGTGCTGCATTTAGACTGTAAAGCTACTACATTCTAGAGGTGTGTAAAAGATCCTGGGGAAGACCTAATCAGAGAGGCCTATATTCTGTGAGGTGACCACAGTAAAGAAACTGCTGCAGATGATGGTTACTTCTGTCAAGTGTACGGTAATCAAACTGATGGCTACAAAAAGAATTGTTTCTCCAGTCAAACCAGTAACCAGAAAGGAAGACCTCAAAGTCTGTCCGTGTTTAAGAAAATAACTCACTGGTAACTGTCCAGTTCAAATATTGGTGGCACCACTCAAAAGGGCATTCCTTTGTGCTGTTGCAAACATGCCTAATTCAGATTGTGTTGAATTTGACAAGGTAAAAAGCAGTATAGAAGCAACTATAGAAGGCATCTCTAGACTTTGGTTCTTAATTTTCATGACTAGGAACAAAACTGTAAGCAGCCAGTTATTTGAAATATTTTTTAGTTATTTTTGTGAGAGTAAAGAACAGGTTAAAATGTATTTTTGTGGATTTTTCTGAAAATGTGAAATAAATGTTCTGCATTTCAGTTTTTAGAGTGCACTCAGCTTGAACTTAGTTACCTAACTTGGCAAAACATATAGGTTGGCATTCATTGTTAATAAGAATCAGAAGTAAAATATTTTATCTCATAAACTATGCAGCTTTGTAAAATTATTATCTACAGGCAGGTTAAGATGAACTCTTGTATGCAGCTGTGTCTCGTCAATATGATATGCAAGATAGGCCAAGGATGAAAGGAGTTATTTTTCAGGAATAGAATGTTTAAAATATGGAAAAAACTGTCAGCAGACCAGCTTCAGGAGAAAGACTTATTATCCTGGCAAATTCTATAAACTGCTGATGCAGGCAGAAAAGACACTATAAAGATTGGCACTTTTTCTTTTGTATCAGAGACTTTGATTATTCTGTTCTTGCAGACCTAAAACTGTAAGCTGAAGTAAGTTTTTGATATATATAGCTTTCATTGTTAAGCTAGATGTAAACCTTGTGTGCAGTAAATGAATGTCGTAACAGCAGAACTGTCTCAGTGTCTTCATTGAGTAAAGGTACAGACTACCTAAATAGTGTAGTATAACTTTAATAGTGGCAAGATCAGTCCAGTCCAAACAACTGGGGGGGGGGGTGACCTGAAGAGGTGCATCTCACAGTGCAACATTCCAGTACAGACCTTCTTAGAATCGATTCTTCTCTTCCAAAAGCAGCAATATCCTAGACCTGGTTATTACCAACATGGGCAACCAGTGCTCCACACCAGAGGTCAATTCCTCATTGGTCAGATCTGACCACAAGCTAATCACCCTAGACATCCACATCCCGCCCCCACCCCCCAATTAGTGAAACCACCGTATAAAACTTCTCCAAAGCCAACTTCACACTTCTTAAGACATAAGTGATAAACTTCATGACACCCATGTAGACGGACAATCGAGGTACGACTGCTGAATCCTACACAAATGCACTTTATAAGCACTTACATGAGTGCATGGATCATGCTATGCCTAATAGAACCAAGATGCTATCCTCTAAAAAAAGGAAGCCAATCTGATGGTCCTCTGCCATAAACAAACTCTACAGCAGAAGAAAGAAACTGTTGCAAAAAAGAGTAAAATCCCATGACTGAAGGAACTCCCTGGTCAACCTCAATAAGATGCTGAGATCCCTCATAATATCCTCCAAAGCTAGTTACGAAAACAAATTTGCCACTGACTCTAAAGACAACCACAAAGCATTCTATAGCTATGTCAAGAATCTCAATGGTAGCCCTCAGATCTGCTCTGAGTTACAGCACAATGGTACTAAATATGCAGAAACAACTGATATTGCCAACATCCTGGCAGATAGGTTCAGCGCTAACTTTACCCACCTCTCACACCATAGAGGGCCCATCTGTATACCAAAAGAATGCAAAGTTCCTGTAATCATGGCTGCACAGGTAAAAAACACACTCTCAAAAGCCAAGAACACAGCATCCATGGGACCTGACAATATCCTAGGCTGCATTCTACATGAACTACAGAATGAACTGGCACCCTACCTAAGTACCATGTTCAGTCATAGCCTCACCTCATACTTTGTGCCCACTAAATGGTGCTCCATGACGGTTATCCCACTCCACAAAGGGAGAGCCATGACAGACCCCGGGAACTACCGTCCCATTAGCCTGATGAGTCTGGTCTGCAAGGCCATGGAACGTATCATCATGGAACTCATAAACAAAGACATTGTTAATCTCCAAACTCTGGACCCTACCCAGTTTGGGTTTGTAAAAAGCAGATCATGTCTCCTAAACCTGATTGACTTTTCTGAAGCAGTCACCAAAGCCATAGATAGGGTAAGGTGGTTCACACAGCTTATCTAGATCTCGCCAAGGCTTTCAACACTATCCCCTACTCTGGAATTATAGATAGGCTCACTAAACTAGGTATAAATCCCTATGTCACAAGATGGGTTGCCAACTGGCTCATGGACAGAACCCACACTGTGAAAGTAGCAGACTCCAAATCCGACTTCAGACCAGTGATAAGTGGAGTACCACAGGGTTCAGTCCTGGGTCCTCTCCTGTTTGGTATCTACATCTCTGAAGTACAGGCTAACACAGAAGGGCTTTGGCTAACAAAGTTTGCAGATGACTGCAAACTAGGAGCCATAATTGAAACTCCTAACGATGTGGCCATACTACAAAAGGGCCTCACTGAGATAGATGCCTGGTGTCAAAGCCATGGTCTGAAGCTCATTGCCAAAAAGTGTATTGTCATCCCCTTTGGTAAAAACTCTGTACCCATGAACTACCACATAAGTTGTAGTCTACTTAACACCAAAAGTGTGATAAGAGACCTTGGGACACAGGTGGACAGTAGTCTCTCCTTTGATAATCACATCCCCACAGTGGTTAGGAAATCCTTCTACATGGCTCACCTCATCACAAAAGGTTTCTCATCCAGAAAAAAAGAGGTCATTGTTCCCCTCCACTCATCATTCATTAGACCCATTATAGAGTACAACACCCTTTTTGGTATGTACCTCAGAAGACATCTAGAACAACTGGAAAGGCCACAGAAATACCTCACAAAGAGGATTACTAGGCTCAAACAGATGCCCTACGCAGACCGTCTTAAAAAACTCCAGCTTTACTCTGCCGCATATTGCCTACAGATACGATCTCTGCCTAACATACAAAGCTATGTCAAACCCAGAGCTGTTGGACATGCTCAAGTTAAAGAAATACCAATTTCTCCAAGCTGCACACTCTAGGGACCTAATCTTTGTCACCACAATAAACAGAACATGCTGGATGGATAGATTCCTGTCCCAGAGACTTCCCATACTCTGGAACAGACTACCTATTTATGTCAAACAGAGCTCCTCATAGCACACTTCAAGAAAAATCTTGATGATTGGATGGGAAATAGGAAATTCACCCCGGGGATCACTTCTGTGGTTCTGCTCGACAGGGGCACAGGAAAATAATTTTCTTGGGTGGCGAAAGCCAGGGTACCTTTTTGGCTAGGCTTATATAGGCCCTAGGGCTAATAGCCTAGTACCTACCTATGAACCTAAACTTTGTCCATTGACTGGAGGACAAAACACTGCAGGGCAGTACAGGGCAGTACGGTAATTTCTCTTCAGACATTTGGTGACCCACAAGGCATGAGAATAATACTGCTGAAATTTTCATTTCACCAGCATCTAGTGAAAGACAGCAGAGAATTTTCCCACAACTGATCTTCGTGTCAAGAACGCCCACCTTGTCCTGAACATTTGTGGTAAATATTTTCTTCTGTTTTTCTTTTTAACAATGAATGCAATTCATGAAAATGCCAAGAAGTGCACTCAGTCTTTTACTTTTGATGTGTCTGAGCCATATGTAAATGTGTGTAATTATTTAAATACATGGTATGATCAGCATGTTAGCACCTATAAGTCTTTACTAGGTAAAACTGACAATCCAGCATTATGTAGGTGGATCTCTACCTCTGACTGGTATGTATGTAAGGCAAAAGTGCCACAGAATGTACAAACGTGCTATTTGCAATGATTTAAATGTTGCTTTTTGCATGCCTTGTCA
The DNA here is from genome assembly GCF_019279795.1 of Protopterus annectens. Taxonomy (NCBI): domain Eukaryota; kingdom Metazoa; phylum Chordata; order Ceratodontiformes; family Protopteridae; genus Protopterus; species Protopterus annectens. The sequence continues at coordinate 316,554,647 of NC_056749.1, read as the reverse complement.
TAAACATATTGTACAAAACCTGGAGCACAACCAGTATAAAGTAATGCCTGAGGCACAGGCAATGGTTCCTGTTTCTTTATATCCTGTTGCAAAAGATTTGTTAGAGGGTGATGCAGATGCCAAAGTTTGTACTTTACAGTCTGATTTTCAAGAGTTTAATGATTGGATTGCTAAAGTTAGCAACCAGCAGGATCTTGACCTCATGGGTCATTTTCAGACAATGTGATAAATGGAATCCGTCTGATAAACTGCATGCTGATACTGCTGAATATACAAAAGAATTTTCTCAGTTTTTGAAAGTCTCACAGACTGAAATTAAGACCTTTACACAAACTGTTATTGAAAAGGGCAGTAAAACTATTGGTATGATAGAAGGGTTATGAGTAAAATTGTTTATTTGCAAGAAAAATATGACAAGCAGCTGGCTGATGACCAGAAAACCAAATGTTGAGAGCAAAAACCTTTATCAAAAACAAAGCTTTCAGGCCAAAACCCTTTTTCAATGCTTAACAGCATGACACAACTATTAATAGGGGGGAATAAACACATTATGAGCTCAGTTGAAGACACAGGAATCTGAGGCTGCTACAGCAACAGATTTAGCTAATTAAGACCTTTTAAAATTACAATCCCTTTTAGAGGAATATCAATCTAAAGCATTAAAAACTACTGTTACAAGTCCTATCATAGCCTCAGCAGGCTCTTCTGCTGAAGTTTATCATCAGTCTAAGATGTTACAAACTCTCCCTAAGTGGGATGAACAGAAACGTATTTTTAATAACATGATTACATTTGAAGCTTGTGTTCTTAAAACTGTAGGCACTGTATGGAATGATACACTTGAATATTGTTCCACAACGTTTTATGGCTTATATTCAGCAAAAGCAGTATCCAATGCAAACTGAACACCCAAGACTAACAGCAGTATTGTTAGCATACACTAGGGGGCAATCTCTCACACCAACACTTTTAGATCAGTTTCAAATGACAGTTTGTGACTCTTTAGAAGAACGAACAGAACAGTATCAGCTGGCATATATACTAGTCAATGGCAGTAATGAAAAAGATATGTAAGATGTCAATTTTCAAAAAGCTGTTATGCGCTCCTTTTTGGACCATCTGGAAGGTGTCCCAGGGGATATTAACCTTATTTATGAGGAATCTTCAAACACACTCAAAGAGTTAACAGATAAATTGCTGAAAGCATGTATTATGTGTAAAGATAATGCTATTCATAAGCAAAAGATTTACACTCCCCATTCTGCACCCGTTGTTAGTGAAGTAAGGGGAAGGGGTCATGGGAGATGGATTAATCAGGGACATCAAGTCCCACAGCAGGTAGCAGGACAATCATGTCAAGGGCAAGTTATACAGGGGCAACAATGGGCAGCTTCAGATCCCCCAGCCACTCAGTTAAATTCTCAAGTTACTCAATCTATAGAGGGTCCTCAAAAGAAACAGCCTATTTGTTATTCTTGTAAACAGGTAGGTCATACTAAAAATGATTGCAAATATTGTCCAAAATGGCACCAGGAACAAGAGGCAAAGGGTAAGTTTCTTACCGTGAAAAAGTTTGATAAGCCATGTGTACCATGACAGCAACAGGTAATGCAGCCAGAAGTACAAACACAGCAGTACACTTCACAGCAATATGTGACAACGGGTAATAGGGGACTACAGCAGCAACCCCTGTATACCACAGACACTTAACAGTCAGTATTCCCAGTACAGCAAAGTGATGGTGTGACACCTAGTGTCAATGTGCAAGGTAATATTGTTAGCACACAGGATACAACTGTCCCTTCTGACTTTGTTCCTGAGGGTCCAGCAAATCTTAATTATCAGCAGCAAATAGCCTTGCATCATGAACTTAATCAATCTTCTTATGTTGACTGTGAAAAGGTCGAGAAAACACTACAATTATGTCCTTTGCAGTCCAATCCCACAGATGATTCGGGGTGGGAAGTAGATCTACTACAGGGGTGTGAACCCCCCACCCAAGTCTCTTTCTTGACTAACTTCAGGAAAGGGAAAAAATGGATGACCACTTATCAACATTTGGATAGACGGGAACTTGTGGAAAGATGTTATTCTAGATACAGGAGCATCCATCTCAGTGACAGGTAGGCATTTACCTCCTGACTTGTCTAAACGTACATGTATTTCAGGTTTTAATGGCTCTGAGCTTCTAGCCATAGGTAGTAAACCTGTACAGGTACAATTCTCCCATCAAGGGGAACCAGTGAATGGGGTATTTTTAATGCATAATTCTTGCACTTCTACAATCTTGGGAATGGATATATTGTCCAAAATGGGAATTGTCATAGACCTTCCTAATGGTATTATATGGCAAGGACAAGGTCCCATGTTATATATGATTGAGGCAATACATGTATCAAACAGTTCTGAAAAGGGCTGTACTGTCAACCCTACTGAAAATGAAGTATGGTTAAAGGTAAAACAACAGTTTCCTATGTTGTGGTTTCAAGGGCCCACAGACTGCGGGAAGCTACAGGAAGCAGTTTCTGTAGGTAGTGACAAAAATTTTATTCCACCATTTCAAAAACAATATCCAATCCCAAAGAAAGCAGAGACCGACATCAAAATTGCATACAATGATAGCTTGATATGGGAATAATTCAAAAGCGAAATAGCCCTACAAATTCACCCATATGGCCAGTTAAAATAAATGGCACTTACCGATTGGTTATTGATTTACAAAAAGTGAACCAATTCACGACTCCCCAGGCTCAGCTGATTCCAGGGGTCCCAGAGCTAGCAGCAAGAATAAAACCACAAAGTCAGTGCTTTACAGTCGTAGAATTAGCTAATGGTTTCTTTGCAGTACCACTGCAGAAAAAAGATTGGCAAAAGTTTGAATTTACATTTCAAAATGAACAATATGTCATGACGCGGTTACCACAGGAATTTCAAAACAGTCCGGTTATATTTCACCAAATAGTTGGACAAATATTACAAGGTCTAGAATCTGATGATTCTGTTTTGCATTACATTGATGACATACTAATACAGTCTGAAACAAAAAAGCAGCATTTAGCTAAAGTAACACAGGTCCTTCAAACACTGCAAGGAGGCATGGTTTAAGGCATACCTCTCAAGTGTACCTCATTACAAGGAATGTACCTCATTTGGGGTCTTAAAAAGTTCATCTTCCTCGAAGTTCCTCAACATTCCGCATTGAAAGACTCTGTCACACATTCAGTGTCAGGAATTTTTTAAAGTGAAATCAATTGTAAATAGAAGTGAATCATATTAATTCATTAAAAGATCTTCTTTATAAGTAAAACCAGATTATTATAACCATCCTATGACCTTCCTAGTTGAAGTTGTTAGTAAGCCATTAGTATGTGTTCCACATTTTGCCCATTTGTTCCACATTATGAGGGCTAGTGTTCTTCATTTTGGACATGGAAGGTTGAGAGCTATGGTTTAAGGTTAAAAGTGAAAAGGTACAGTTCATGTCATCTGAAGTAAAATTTCAAATTACTATTTGATGTCCTTCCAGGCATACTACTTGTTCAGAGAGGGTGCAGGGGAATCTTGCAAATGAATAAACCGGTTACCATTCTGGATTTACATAAATTTCTGGGTATCATAAATTATAATCAGGAATTTATAGAGGATTATGCCAGCATGGCAGCTCCTCTGTATGACATGCTTTCTAGCCAGAAAGAATTACCCTTTCTGTAGTGGGGACCAAAGGAAACTATGGCTTTTTGTGATTTAAAGGCAGCATTAGCCAAGGCTACAGAATTAGTAGCTCCAAGTCTAACATGTCCTTTTGTGTTACAGGCAGCAGCTGGACCCAGTACACACTCTGTTGTGCTTTTACAGGAGTGGCCTCAGGGCTCTGATTCTAGAATGGAAAAGACTTTACGCCCCATTACATTTTTCAGTAGGAAGATGACATGTGTTGAGAGGGGATACCACCCATGCATTTAGCAACTTTTGGCCATTTATTGAGGTTTAAAATAAACTGAATACCTAACAGCTTTTTATAAAGACATTATAGTACAGACACCGCATTATGCCATACAGGCTTTGGTAAATGAGACTCAGCTAAATAAACTGATTGATGATGTCAGTCAAGCAGTGTTTGCAAAATGGTTGAAATTATTTATTGTCAAGCAAGTTAACATAAAGACAGGAGATAAGTATTACTTATCTAACTTCATGGGATATGAAGGAAAATGACACAAATGCATTAGGCACATTTCAAATCCAGAAAACCCCATTTTGTCTCCTGATTTTCAGGAAGACAAGCCATCTGTCTTTGTTGACGGTGCTCGATTTTGGGACAATGGACAAATTCAGAGTGGATTTGCAGTAGTACCAGAAAACCCTTCTATGGGACAGGCGACTCTGATTCAGTTACCGGGACATATGTTTGCTCAGCGAGTTGAACTGGAAGCAGTTCTTTATGCGTTACAGCATTTTCCACCTGTCAATATTTTTTCGACAGTGCATATGTAGTTAATTCTTTGCGGCTGCATATGTCTACATGGTCAAGGAGAGGGTTTGTTGATAACATGGGCAAACCACTCAAGCATGCTTCTGTGTTACAAACTATTTGGAATTTGGTTCATAGTCAGTCCCTTGTGGGTTACTACAGTATCTTAAAGGTAAAAGCTCATCAGAAAGCTACAAATGAAAATTTTCAGTTAAATAACTATGCTGATCAGATGACAGTACCAGGAATACTACTCACAGCTGAAGGTGCTCTCACCAAACAAAAGGGAAGAAAAAGCTGTAAAAATGTGAAAGCAGCTTCAAAAACAGCAAGAACTTTTATTCAAATAACATGAAATTTCATGTTATTTGAATAAAAGTTCTTGCTGTTTTTGAAGGATTGCCTATGGTCATTACTTGGGAGTTGCTGTAACCTATGTCCTGCTGATATTCGTGGTGGCTGCTTTCACATTTTTACAGCTTATGCTGATCAGATGGCAAAAACGGCAGCAAAGGAAGGAATGCAATTGTATTGTACAGAACACCTTTATGGTGTACCAGATAAAACCACTGCAGTACATGCCATACATACATTTTCAGTTCAGAATTTGCAACATGATTTGCTGCAGATCCGAACTAAGTTTGGACTGCATGTAGAGGTAGAAAATGTACTCTTGTAGGAGAAAGTCCAGGGCAATATTATGCAAAATGTTTTGAAGATGGTTCTAGTCTTCCTTATACCAACAGGCACGACAGTTAGTAAAATTTAATCATCAGGTATTGGGAGATTTGGGCACACAAAAGTTATGGCCCATTGTAAAGAACAAGTACTGACATCCACAGTTAAAGAAAATCTGCGATTTAGTGCATGCTGAATGCTTAATATGTTTGCAGGTTAATGTTCAATTGAAAAAACAGTTACTTAGGGTAACTCCAGCAGATGGATCTTGGTATGCCATCCAAATTGACTTTTCAGGTCCATTACCCCCAACTAAAGGTGGGTACAGATATCTTCTAGTGGTAGATGATGCTTTTTTTCAAAATGGATAGAACCAATTCCTCCAAAAACAATGATGGCTAAGGCTACAGCAGACGCCTTATGGAAAAACATTTTTTGTCATTGGAGATGGCCACAAGTTATCAAATCCGATAACGGGCCACAATTTTTCAGTAAACTGATGAAAGCTTTGTGTGATTTGCTTGGTATCCAGCAACGATTTGATGTTCCTTACCCCTTATCCTTATCCCAGTCTAATGGGATAGTTGAAAGAATGAACAGGACTCTTAAAGAATGCCTTAAGAAAGCCTGCTTGGAAAAGGGCATAAATTGGGTAAAACATTTGCCTGAACAATGGTTAAAAGGTATTTCTGAATTGTGTCAAAGCCTATCAGAAATGCAAGCATTCAAATTGCGGTCAAAGGATCCTGTTATGCCAGAAGAAAACCTTCCCTCTGGGACACAGGCATTGATCAAGACATTCGAGATGGATGGTTCATGGGATAGTAATTGGCAAGGACCTTTTGAAATAATTGCTCAGTTAGGACCTCTAGTGCACAAAGTTAAAGGAAAGAAAAAGAGCAAAATAATTCTTGTTCATAGAGATCAATTGAAAGTCGTTAAGTGACTTCATGTTTTCTGTTTTTGTTTGTAGACTCACGGCAAATGCCAAGTCTAAAACAGTTGAAAAAGCATCTATCAAAACAATTTTTCACATTAATACCACTTATGTGGAAAGGTTATATTATTGTACATAATGAAGATTCTGTTCGTTATTGTACTGACTGTACTCATGGGAGCCCTTGGGGTAGGGTGTCAAACAAGAGAAATGCAAGCTTGGAAAATAAACAATAACAATAATACTGTAGACCTAAGTTGGGATGGATGTTCATCACAGGTAAAACAATCTTTGGGCAAAGACAGCAGGACAACTTCACTTGTCCGTATAATGCTAGGTGTATCTTGGGGTATGTAAGGTACAGGCATGGGAGCTATTAATGCAGCTGATGTTGAAATTCTGACTAATTGATTAAAAGTAGTTGGGGGTAGATATCTCTCAGATTGTGCATTTACAAGCATCTTGGAATCCAGAAATATGAAGACACACCTGCACAATATAAATTATCAGCAGCAGTTTTTAGACAAATTATGATGCTATGCAGGTACATCAGTTGAAATTTGATGGTAACATGACAATTTTTGTAAACTGAACAAAATGCACTTTACAATCTTTGGATGTGGAAATTCAGAAAAATAGAGTACAAACTAAACTTATGTTACAAAATGAAAATGTTTGGCAACAATTGTTTAACAAATGGATACCTGATACCGAATGGATTAATTGTTTTACTGAAGTCACATACTGTACTCCATGATATTGTACAGGAAAGGTTATGCATTATAATGTTATTGATACAACTATCATGTATCAATTTATTGTGTTATCTGTGATATTTCTCATACCAAAAGGGTATGAGTATTGGTCGCCACAATCTGAAGGTAATTATATAAATATGAGAGGAAAAATACATAAAATCGAGTATTGTACACAGACTCAAAATGGACTAATTTGTGGACAGTATTCACCTGTTTATGAACCATGCTTACTGAAGCATTCTGTTAATTTGTGTAAATGGACTATTATACCTTCCTCTTTTCAAATGTTTATAGAAGTGGCTCCTCAGTATATTTGTCTGGTTACAGATCAAGATGTAGGTCATAATTTAAAATTACCTTTTGTAGGATGTTTATCACATGTTGATTTCCTTAAATGGAATACTAAGAGTTATGTGTTTACTGAACCCATAGAAGTGAATATTTCCAAGAACTGGAACTATGACTTAATACAGCTTCCCAAAATATCTGTATCTTTAGATAATTTCAAAAAAACATAATGAACAATACTAAAATTCTCAGAGAGTATTTGGAAAAAATAAATAAAAGTATTCTGTATTATGAGGCATTTAGCATCATTGCAAAAAGATAAACTACATAGTTTGGCTAAAAAGACCTAAAAAAGACACTGCTTACAACTGGTGGGATATCTTTACTGGTTGATCAAAATCAGAAAAACTACCTGTTAAGTTGGTTGATATATCCTGTATTAGTAGTGTTAGGCATTATAGTCATACTAACTATCTGGAATTGCTACTTAAGTTGTCATTTGCAAAAAAACTTATAAAATTCAATAGATCATGATGGTTAATCTAGATAAACTGGAAAAGGTTTCAATGTGCACAACTAAAGTTAAAAATGAACAGTCATTTTCCGCTTTTTAAATAAAAAAGTGGGAATTGTGAGAGTAAAGAACAGGTTAAAATGGATTTCTGTGGATTTTTCTGAAAATGTGAAATAAATGTTCTGCATTTCAGGTTGTAAAGTGCAATCAGCTTTAACTCAGTTATGTAACTTGGCAAAACATATAATTTGGCATTCATTGTTAATAAGAATCAGAAGTAAAATATTTTATCTCTTATAAACTATGGAGCTTTGTAAAATTATTATCTACAAGCAGGTTAAGATGAACTCTTGTATGCAGCTGTGTCTCGTCAATATGATACGCAAGGTAGGCCAAGGATAAAAGGAGTTATTCTTTAGGAGCAGAATGATTAAAATATGGAAAACAAGCTGTCAGCAGACCAGCTTCAATAGAAAGACTTATTATTCTGGCAAATTCTCTAAACTGCTGATGCAAGCAGAAAAGACACTATAAAGATTGGGTCTTTTTCTTTTGTATCAGAGACTTTGATTATTCTATTCTTGCAGACCTAAAACTGTAAGCTGAAGTACATTTTTGATGTATATACCTTTCATTGTTAAACTAGATGTAAACCTCATGTGCAGTAAATCAATGTCGTAACAGCAGAACTGTCGCAGTGTCTTCATTGAGTAAAGGTACAGACTACCTAAATAGTGTAGTATACCCTTGCTGACTGTATGTCATTAGCCCATTAAAGGGCAATTGGCCCATTCATTCTCCACCAGTGGGGCAAGGGTCATCTGGGGAGGAGCTATCATCCAGACAACATCAGGGGAAATATGAGTTTTTTTCTGTTTTTATGCCCTATTTCCTCATATACACCCCAGTAAAGTGTTTGAGGAAAGTGGGCAGATAGAGGATGCTGTCCCCCTCACTTGTGCAAGGAGCTTTCCCTGAAAGCAGCCTTGATTTTACTTTTAAGCATTTGAGTTGATATGCTTCCATGATGTGCACAGCCCTAGATACCCTCCAGGTGAGTTGAATTATCCATGACCTTTAACTTCTGTCCTTTCCTTACTTGTCTCTTCCAGTGCCAAGACCACTAATCAAACCTTAGCCTTCTTGAAAACTATCAGGACTCCATCTCTCTGTGCTCAGTTATTTGAAATAAATAATATTCTATGGTTGTGATTACACTCAGACATTCTTAATAGTAGTAAATATATTTTAATAGAAATGATCATCATAGACAGGTTCAAAAGAGCTTTGAGGAAAGTATTCTTCATTGTCATGGAACATATTTTTGTAATGAGAGTTTATTTAAGGAAAAGTTTCCTAAAGTCCACAACAAAACTCTGTCTAAGCAAAAAAGGGTTATATTTTCTATTTTGTTTTGGTTTTGTAAGCATGGCAATCAGACCCATTTTGCTAAATATTGTGTTTTCCAAGTCACCCTAAACAGCTAACTGTAGAACATCCTCCATGCCTGCATCTCAGAACAAGACTAATAACCACTTCATAGTCAGCCATAGAACACTGTATGTGTCTCCTTCTGAGAACAAATCTAATTATAACTTCATAGCTAGCCATAGAACACACTATGTGTCTCTGTCCAAGAACAAGGCTAATTACCACTTCATAGCTAGCTAAAGAACATCTTCTGCATCTTTGTCTGAGAACAAGTCTAATTGCCACTTCATAGTTAGCCATAGAACCCACTCTGTGTCTCTGTCTGAGAACAAGGCTAATTCCACTTCCTAGCTGGCACTAGCCATAGAACACCATGTCTGTGTCTCCTTCTGAACATGAAAGCTATCGTAACACATTATCTGAAATTCCAAGTTAAACCTAAGACCTTTTTAATGGGGGAGTTCAACTATTCATCATTAAACTGGCTGACCTGCACTACCATTGGTCAGCATACCCAGAGTTTCCTTGACATTATACATGCATTTGCAAATACTTAACCATCCTAAAAGATGATCTAGTATCTTTGATCTAGTCCTCATAAATATGGCAATTTCTTGCATATATCCATAGGTATCATTACACTTTGTTAAATCAGACCATAGTTTAGTAATATTTTTCTTTAAACTTAGTGGTTCTTCCGCTGTAAATAGCTCTCTGCTTAGGGACGTCAGAAAAAGCAAACATTCTTCAGTTACATGATGACTTAGCTAAATATATAAAAAGAGAAAGAACCTGCTTAAAGCTTATAATTGCTTTCATTCTACCTACAAAAAGCTTAAGAGAATTATTATGAATCTCAAAGCTGAGAATGACCTTAAAATAACCATTAAAACTAAAACTAACTGCAAATCATTCCTTAATTGTGCCAGAAAGCTAAGAACTAACACCCAACACTGTTCAGAGCTGATTGACAATAATATAAATAAAAGATGCAGTATCTGTAGGATAGAATAACTTTTATTGCAAAAGTGCCTCCAGTTAGTGCTTTCGTCTCCTACAACTCACTCAGAGACTTCTTCAGACTGAGGCTATAATACTTCATGTATCACATAAATACACGTTTACAACCCTCACATGATACTATCACATGATACCAATAAAAACAATGACAGCTACTAAAACCACATTTCAATGATTTAACAATTTCCTTCTCAAATACATCACAGATTTCTCTCTATTGTTTAACCCTGGTAGGAAACATGCATTTACCCTCACTTGCCAACAACATTCTAGCCAGCCTAACTCTTCTTCTACATTTATGATATTCCTATTATTTTTTAAAACTTCTAACACTGAACATTTAAAATGTATTCTACATTTTTCTCTATATACTGTTTTCTCATAGCATTTCTTACATCCCCACTGGTATTATATGCTGCTTTTAGAGAGAACTGATTGACAATAATACTCCAATTTCTGACCCAAAGGAAATAGCTGCTATCCTAGCAAACACATTTATTGCAAATTTTAATTTGCCTATAGTTATAGCTATTTCACTGGTTTCACAATGCCAAAAACCCACTTTAATTGCTATGGGATAAGTTCTCAGACCTCTAAAAAAGCTAAGCATTCTTCAGCCATGGGATCTGATAAAATACCAGGTTTCCTGATTATCAGTGTCAAATATATCCTTAATGAAGCCCTGCATAACCTCTTTATTCTAAGCCTCTTCACTGGTTACATTACTGAAGCCTGGAAAGAGCCATTGTATTACCTTTACATAAGGTTGGCCCAGCCATGGACCCTGGTAACTTGTAGATCCATTAGTCTCACCAGTCTCATGTGTAAAGCTATAGAATGCAATATCTCAGACTTCATTAAATTGGACATTGAAAATCTCTTTTCCCTAGACTCTCATGGCTTAGTTAAAGTAAAATCCTTCCTCTTTAACCTCAATAAATTATTTTAAAAAGTAACTGAAGCAATTGATACTAGCAATGCAGTGCATTACAACATGTCTAAACCTGGCCAAAGCCTTTATCACTACTCCCCATCCAAGCATTATTGACAGACTTGAAACTCTGAATAAAACTCCTTATGCTGCATGCTGGATAGCTAACTGGTTGTCTGAAAGAACATGTGCTTAGATTTGCAATGGTCTTTGTGGTCCCTCCCTAATTTACCATTTATTTCTCAGATTTCAGATCAGCACTCTTGACCTATTGTTAACTAAGTTTCCAGACAGCTGTAAATTGGGAGTTGCTATTGATCTTCAACTGATGCACAATTGCTCCAACTTGAGTAAGACCATGTTAATGGTGCAAGGACGGTGGTTTCAAATTAAATGGTAAACAATGTAACATAGTTTGGGTAAACAAAACAATTTCAATTACCATATAAGAGATGCACCCCACCAATCAGACATTGCTGTCTATAGACAGATATATATAGATATATATATATAATATATATACATATATATATAATATATATATATATATATATATATATATATATATATAATTTTCCATATATTGGGAGACTTGATATCTGCATATTTTATAGCTATCATGTCTCCCAATGTAGACATATAAAACTGGATTCTGATTTCACTGTGAATGTTGAGTGGCATAATCTGTCATATGATTATGTAATATTCAGCCCCCACAAAAAATAATAATCCACCCAGACAGCCACTGTGCTATGTTTATGAAAACACTTGTGCAACTTAAAGAAAATACAAAAAAAATGTCTTTCTGTGGTTAACATGGTTTATATATTTAACATATTATGGCTTTATTTTAATCTCATTTTTTCAGTTTTGTTTATGCAAAAGCATATATTTATAATAGGTTTCTATATGCATAGTTTGTATACATTTCTTATTTATTATAGAGTAACACAACTATTTCTCCTGGAATGTAATTTTTACAGTGCTTTATAATATCAATGAAAAATATTTTAGAATCGATTTTGGAGTAATTTTCTTTTAATTTGAACTGTGACTGGTCTTCTCTCAGCTTTTATTTTTAATATTATTTCATTGCACTTATTGGTTGATGGTAATCTTTCAGCAGGGTGATGGATATCTTTAAAGCAGTGTACATGCTCAACAGAATGCAGCAATCTCTTTATTCTGGTACATTCTCCATCATATGTCAGAATTTATTAATTTATAAAAATGTTTATTGTAAAGAGGAGGAACAATGGAGGCATTATCTAATGATACAGTTGTCCAAGGGAAATGCAGACATATATATTCTAACTCCGAGATCGCACAAACAGAAACACAAACAAAAATAACACACACACACACATCTTACAGTCACTTGCACACACACATCACAGTCACAACACACATTAAAGCCCCTAACCAACACACTTACACACACAAACTTACCTAAATTCAACCCATACATCCACACACTGCACCAGTGGAAGCAGAAATTCAACGTCTCCGTGCTTTGGGATTTTGAATTTTGCACTTCTGCCAGTTTTAGAACTTTGAGCTTTCAGCTATGTAATTTCAAAATACTGAAATTCGGGATTTCAGTATTTCGAAATTACATAGTGGACCCATATACATATACTGGGCTACCTTAACAATAGTGGTCTCTGTCCTCATTTCATCACCACTGGTGAGGACTGTCAATTATGCAGTTCCTGAGTGAAGCAACTAATTGTACAGAACAATGACATGCTGGAGCACCTAAAATGAGGTGGGGGAGGAATGGGAAAGTATTACACGATGTGGAAGTGTGAACAAAATGTAAGAATATTTGTGGCATTTTCTTATGAGATTTGGAAGTGATGTTATTTAAGTCAGCTACTCTGTGATTAAGGCATATACATGAATGAGGCCTATATAGAAAATGGGACATTCAGCAGCTGAGCTTTCTGCACTTTTATGTAATGTCAGTTTGAATGTAGCTGATGAACAAGGAGGTCTAAAATGTATGAAAATGTACGCACTTAATAAAAATAAACATATATATATATATATATATATATATATATATATATATATATTTCATTTTTTTAAAACTGGTAAGCAATTTGATCCTTTCTTAGTCCTCTTTTATAATTAATGTATGGGCACTTTTGCAACAGGCTTCAGTGATGGACTGCAGTAGATTGTTGGCTAAAATAACAAAATGTTACTTTTTAGAGTGCCTTAAGTCATTTGTATCTGTTTCTGAAACTAGATCTGCTCCTACTGAATAGCAAATGTCTGAATAGATTTTGTTCATTATACTAAGAAAGTGAGAGTTTTCTCTTGGAGATTTCAAATGACAGTGCAAATGGCACTTGCACACTCAACAATAAATTACACTTAATTAGAAAGTTATTTGCATTAAAATAGTCACTGCTCATGATCTTTAAATAGTATGCTTTGGAGTTCTGTTAATCATTGCATAAATACTATTATCTAAACTATTTTAATTCAGTTTACTATATGCCTGTGTTCATGTGGACCATAGGACCTTGACTCTCTGTGAGGATATTCTAAAGTGGATAGCATGCACTCTCAAATTTCTAAGAGAGAGAGAGAGAGAGAGAGAGACACTACCACTAAGTATACAAGTAAATGTTAATGCTTGCAACTTTATTTTCCTGAAACCAGCTACATAGATTATTAGATTGTTTTATGTAGCTTTTTCCTAGTTCTGAGCCTACAAATGCACAACGTCTTTCAGATGCAGTCTATTCCAGATGATTTGGGGCATTATTTATAGTTATACAGTGTGCATGTGCACAGGGGTAATCTTTGAAAAGTGCCACTAAATATGGTCAGGGCCACAGAACGGTACTGAATGAAAAAGTGAAGAGCTGAGCAGAAATACCTACAGTAGGTTTGCCTATCTGAATGATCACAGAATGACTTTTAAGCTTATCTGATTTAATATTAAGGAAGCCTTGTGCATGTAAAGTGATGTTTTAAGTGAGCTTGAGCCTTTGCAAGATGGCATTTCCTACTTTCAATTATTTGAAGAAAGCAGCATTCAGCACAGCTGTCTTGAAGTAAATTTAAAAAAGCTATAAGATGCATTTACTGAATGCAAGGATGTTAATATTTGGAAGAGCTGGCTGGTTCTTTAAAGGTTGAAAAGGGGAAAACAGGAATTCTGGAAATAAGGGAGTCAGAAGAGAAGAGATACAGAGAAGGAAAACATCAAGAGGATTGTGCGGGAGGATGTGGGAGAGAAGGGGTACTATGTTTTTTATGGGGTAATCACCAAATGTTTCAAATTTTGTATTTAAGAGAGAAATAGGGCAAAGAAGAAGGGATGAATGTGTATGACAGAGGCTTAAGGAAGAGTAAAAGAGTAGACAAGGAATATAACATGGACAAGACAGACAGGAAAACTACAGCAGGCTGACATGGGTGAGGGACATAAGACATACAGATGGCAGACAGACAAAAACGTTTTATGGCTAATGTGTGAACACATTTCTCACCCAGGCAGGTGGACAGTATGTGGGGGCATGGGGGCTGGTGAGCACACCCAAACGTATGATGTACATTGCTGGGTTGCCCCTGGGAACTCTGGACCTGTGGAAAAAGGAACATAAAAGGGAGAGAAAAAAATTGTAAAAATAAAAAGTGGGAGAGAGAGGGAGAGAATGAGAAAGCATGGAGATAAGGATGACTCGTATGTTGATCTTAAAGAATTTTAATCACATTTATTAATTCAATGTTAAAAAATGCAGTATATTTTATAAAGATTACCAATTTACTATAATTTGACAAGTACCATTAAATGCATTGTTTAGCATTGACCGATTGCAGAATTTACTGTTGCACTTTTGTTTCCTACGTATGTTATTTATAACCGTTGTAATAATGCAATGGTGTAACAGATAACCAACTTTTTTCTCCAAAATGGAAGCAAGAATGTATGAATGCTTCTTATATGTATGTACACTAATAATAAAAGTTTTTTTAATATTCACAACCTCCTTCAGTCTAATGACACAGCCTTCATTGAAACTCTGCTCTGTTATACACCGTCTCTTCATCAGCTGTAGATATAAGAAGAAAAGAGAATGCATGGTTGCTTATCTGTTCCAAACCTGTGAACACAGCTGATGAATACATTCTGCTTTTTTGTTTACACTTCTTTCTAGCATATTTGATACAATGGATGCCTGTCTTAACTAAATAATAAAATAGACCTTGCTAGAGTAATGCAAAGTGGTAGCATTAATGACTCATGTGATTCTTCATTTGACAGGTAAATATAATACAATCAGATTGCAGATTATTGCATGCTTAGTCAATAACCAGGTATCGACTAAAGGTGAAACTCAAACTCTTCACCTCGTGTCTGGGAAGTAAGCGATTTAACTATCTGTTATTTGGTGAATTTAATGATTATATCAACCCTCAACCCTTATGATGGCTGATAAAATCAAACCCTATACCGCAAGAACTACAACTCACAGCCTCAGTCCTCTGCGTCAACTGCAAAAAACAAATAAATAAATTAAAATATATAAAAAAATCCTACTTTGTCTGCTTAAGGAATTTATCCACAAGTACTTATGATTTTTTTCTTATTTACAAAATCATTTGTTTTTTTTGAGAAAGTGTTATAGCAAGAACTCAGCATTTCTGAGTTAATACATTCAAATACATTAGAGTATCTGCTGGGGAGGGGGAAATTAGCTACTGATATTACTACTATTGTACTAATCATCATAGCTGAGTTACATTTCTGTAAACACTGCTGTCTTAATAAACTTATACCCGAGCAGTTTTATTTGATGCATGCTTTGTAATACTTATCTGAGTTTATGTGAACTATACATTCTTATTGTATGGCATACTGTTATTATTATGTTAATGGTAACATCAAGTAAGCACTGCTGAATGTAATAAGTTCATCTCAAAAATACAAAGTATGCAAATGCACTAGCTGCTTTGGCCACCACACTCACTGTACCTTGTGTGTGGTGGCTAACTGTGGTTATCCATTTTCCATGTGCATCAAGTATTCTGGAAATAACTAAGAAACTTTACCAAAATGACTTTTGCCCTAATCTGTGATTTCTACCTAACACTAGGCAATGTAAAGGAATTTAACTGTCATTCATTTGGCGTGGTTTAATTTTGATTAACGTGCCTTTAATCTTTTGATATATTTAATTTGCAATTACTTGAGAGTGTACACAAACATACATATACATAGAAGTGTGTGTGTGTGTGTGTGTGTGTGTGTGTGTGTGTGTGTTTGTGTGTATACATTTAGTTTCTATGCAGACATCAGTACAAGTGTATGATATACACACACCCACATCTGGGACTACTTATGGGTCAAATTCTAAATTTCAAAATTTCACAAGTACAAATTTCTTATGGTCGAGACCATAAAATCGAACTTGTGAAAGTTTTGACATTTAAATGCAGATCACCATACAACATGGAATAGTATATTTACCATTTTCCTCGCTGCAGTGCAATCTCGAAGTTGGTATATTTAATTAGCAGGGGATGTGGGAGGTGCAGGGGGCTTGATCTTTGCAAAAATGTAAAAAAAAAAAAATCTTTTTTGTTCTCATTTTTTTTTTATTTAAATTTTGAACCTTCACAAGTTCAATCTTATGGTCTCTACACACACACACACACACACACACACACACACACACACAGTTACTTAAAATAATTATACCAATGATCATGCAAAACTTTGATTATCTTTAAAGATTCAGTACACTTGCAGACAATACAAATAAGAAAAAGTACTTACTACAGAACTCTGACCTTCACTCTCTGACCTCCAAAACCAACTCTCGAGCTGGTTCACCCTTGATATTTGCAGGTCATTGTACCTGTGCCTCCTGCCCAGAATGAGGACATTGTACCTATCCCATTTCCTGCCATATGTTCACTTTCTTCCATTCTGAGATGCAGTTGCCAGCTCCAACTTCTGCAGGTAAGACTCTTGCAGCAGGTAGAAGAGGATTGTGGTCTTTTTATCACACCAGCTTGAGGTTCTATCCTGGACATTAACAAAAGCAGTCCTTTAAGAACTACAGTGAAGCTCTATCACTTCAAATTGGTACCGAGGTATAATACATAAGTCTGCTAATGTATATTATTAGCAGCATAAGGAGATCACCAGTTTGGAGGTTTTTAGCACAGTTACCTTTATTATTCGCTATTCATCATACAGACTTCCTCAGAAACTGAATACAAACTACAAGCACATACTTTTAAATGAACACCAACTAATCAGAATCAGTAACTAATTAATTGTTCTTCTAGGCCAGCCAGTGATACATGAAGTGGCTAATCACAACGAAGTGCATTGGGGAGATCTGTACCCTAACAGGACATGAGAGTTTATCCTTGTGCAGTCAATGCAGTCATGCAGTCAGCCAGCACTGTCCACTGGGACATCTGAAGAAGGTTGTTCATGTTATCAACCACGGACGTGACTGACATCTGCGTGGGTTCTTCTCTGAGTGAGTCACACATGGCCTCTATATCTCTCTCTATATACTGCATCTTAACATTTCTCTTCAATTTACGGCAACCCCATACATTGTCTGCAGTCCAGTGCAGTCCTTTCTGTCACCAGTTGGTGACCAGTATTAGGGCTGTGAGCTGTTAATGAGCTACTTTGAGAAAGTCACCTAACCAGACATTTCTTTAAGGAATCTGGGAATTTGGGCTATGCTCACTAATGGTCTCATGGCCTGCATGTCTATCAATTACCTATAAATCTAAGAACCTATGAATCACATCTACCAACCATGTGTTTGTGTCTCTCCACTATTGCCACTCCGTTTGTATCAATTTCTCCCCTATCCAACTCTGTGTCTTGTATTTGTCTGTCTCTCTGGCCTTCACTATCCTTTCCTTCCTCCCTCCATCCCTGTATATTCCACTTGCTACTATCATCTTTAACATTCTTTAAAAAAGTGAAAACTGGGAACTTACACCAAAAGAAAACACGTCTTTCTTCTCCAGCACATCTTCCCTTCAGTTCTCACTCATGTGAGTGTTAGTGTGAGTGCTTCTGTGTGTTTCTGTGGCTGTGTGTTACACTGCTTGCTCCTACTCCATTTCTAATTTTACTGTCTCCCTTTCATCCCTTTTATATGATGGACTAAGATTGCACTTTACCGTGCTGATCCCTTGAAACTATTACAATGCTTGTACTGCAGCCTGACAAAATTCAGTGCACATGAACATGAATTCTTTCAAGTACTCTCTCCCATTCTTCCTTTCACATTGACCATGTGCCCACCCATAATTCATCCACGTGAGTATCATGATTAATGGCATGGTAAGCTCGTGATAATTCCATATGCAATCCTTTCCCAAGAATGCTGGTATGTGCACCATCTAAAACATCCGTAATCATCATCATGTGTTGAACTAAAACCTGTGCTATTCAGCACACTGTTGCAGTGTTATAGAACTTTCTAAATCCTCCCTTTATTCCACTAATGATAGAGATATTTGTATCCTCCAAGCAGAGGGAAAAAAATCTAAATTATCCATATTATTATAGAGGTGTCTGGCATTTAGCAAAGCCACTTTCTTGTTTTTTTTTTTTTTTTTTATCTTTTGTATTTTTTATTTCATTTTGTCTTAGAATTTGAAGCATCCTAAAACAAGCACTATGGAGATAGAAAATGTTCTGCTTAGTACTTGAAGTCTCATAAGTGAGAAATAAAACCCACCAAAGGCAAAATCACCCTGGCTCATTACACATTAAATTTCAGGATGACAAATACTGAATCCTCATTATATGATAACAGTACTTATGCAACTGGATGAATCCCAAAATTTTGTTATGATGTTTAGGTATTGCCCAAGGTGATGAGAGAATATACTTTTTCCCATTCTTGCAAGGATAACTAATACTCTCACAATAGACTGTTGTTCACTGTCTCTATCTGAAGCCCCCAAACAAACTGCAGTTATTTTTATTTGAGCTTTCTTTGACATCTTCAGCCATTATCATGCAATTTCTCCACAATATGACTATATGATTAAATATCTCCCTCATCCCGTTTGTCTTTCATTGTCCCTCCTCTTAGCTTATAATCTGCCACATCATGCACGTTGCAGCATATTTTACCTACAACCTTAGTAGTAACAATGCATACTTGCTCTCGATTTTGGCAACCTGTTGCCCAAGAAAATAAGTGATGGCCCTGTTATTGGTTTGTTGTAGTCAAAACTAGGCACACAGACAACCGTACCTCTGTGAGATCTCTAGGTAGCCTGTGACTAAATGGAGCATGACAATGCTGCATAGATTCTCATTGTATTTGTTATTAAACACCAAAGTATGCGTTCATATATTTCTGTATAAATATTTATATATATATATATATATATATATATATATATATATATATATATATATATATATATATATAGTTTTTTTTTCTTCAATCTTATCATAATTCTAAGATTTGGAACTCTCTACCTAGCAACATCACATCTAGCACTACTTTAACTAAATTTAAACAAACAATAAAAACCCACCTTAGCATTAAATGGCTCTGCTCTTGCTCTGCCCCAGACTGAAAAATCCTACAAACTATTTCTTCTTACTAACACCTTTACCCCGGTTTTTGACTGTGGATTTTATGTATTAAATATAACCCAATATTATTTCACATCCCCTTTATGGTGCATATTTTTATCTCAGTTATACCTTTATTTGTACACATTTGTTGGTATCTAATCTAGGACAAATTATACTCTATGTACAGCTGTTTTTTTTTTCTTTTCTGTAATCTTCCTTCTCTTTTATCTTTCCTTTAAGACATCTTTTCTTTGTTCAATGCGGAGCTTTTCTCCCCGGGCCTCTGTTGAAAATGGACTTTCCTGGTGAGCAAATATAAAATAAAATAAATAAATAAATACTAATAATGAGTATATTCATATCTGAGCTGCACTTCTCTGACCATTTTGACACAGGCCCAGGGATTCAGTTGCATAGTACAATACCGAGGACATAGTCATTATATGCCAAGCAAAGTACATATACAACATGACACAAATTTGAGCAATTAATTTGCAAGTTGCAATGTATACTGGTAGCTGTAATTCATGTATGAGGTACACATATGAGACACTCTGCAGTACTGGGTTACCAGTACAACAGTATGGTGGATGTGGCTTTGCTCCCTCCCCTCAAATTACTCAAGAGTGCTAACCTTAAACCTAACACTGGACCTGCCCTAACACTAAACCTACCTATTAACTTAAGGCAATCATAATAATATCACTACACAGGACTCTCAAGGACTTACACACACTTGCACCGAAAAAAAAAATCTTGCTCAACACAAACTTTATCCACTAATCTTGCCTTTACTCTAAACATACCCTGCATGCAGTCACACACACTATCCGAAGCATTCATTATCATAGTGTCAAACAAATTGCCATTTGAAAAATTCACTCATGCACCAAATATTCACATATTCACACACTGCAAAAATATTCCCCGACATAGACCGCACTATTTCCCTAACCTGGAAACATACACACACACACATTCACGATTAAACCTATCCTCTAATTAACCCTTACTCTAAACATAACCAACAAGTATTCACAAACAATGCACAAAGTCTATCTCCTTAACACATTACAAATCCCTTTTATCTGGCTCAAACTTATTCACAGAAAATGGCATTCAACATTTGGGTAATTTGCTGCTATTTACCTACCTGAACAAATGGTCAAATAAACTGCCATTTAACCAACTGTCTGGCACCCAATGTTTTATATATATAAGTGTACATACATAGTACATGGTACATAGGCTGAATGTTACAGTGATGGGAACTATACCTTAGAAGGTCAAAACATCAGGATTGCCTTGAATGATTGAAAGAAAAACATGAAGTATAATTGATTCTGCTGCCTGAAGATATTTGTATGCTGTGTAATTTTATTGGTGTGAATTATTCGACCTTCTCTGTGACAATACAAAAATCATGTGAATACACATCTGAGTAATACAATATCTGTGTTAATAAAAAAATCCAAACATAATCACTTCTAATCTTTCCCTTCCTTCTCAGTGATTTAAATAAACTCTTTGCAAAGTATTACACAGACATGAGAACCATACATGTTTCAATAAACTTGTGTGAAAATTTTCAGAGAAGCGTGAAAAGCATTTCAGTAAAAGGGAATGCCACTTAAGGTATAATACAACTGGAAAGGAATTTGGGGGTTAGCAAGGATTATAAGAATGCATTAAAAAAGACTAGTGGGGTGCTGGGATTTATAGCATGAGGTATCCCCATAGCAAAATAAAACTATCATCTTGTTTAACTTGCAAGGATTTAAGAATGTTAGAGATGTCTGAGTTGTGGGTAATGGCTATGGTGCATTGGATATCACAAATGGGGGCAGGAGCTACAATAGCTTAATAGGCATTCTTGATAACAAGAGGAAAGTGGCATCAGGAGAAAATATCTTAAGTAATTTAAAAGAATTATCAAGGTACACTCATGATACAGCTTGTAATAAAAGTCCAGAACCCTACAGTATTCATAATCATTAAAGAGCATCCCAAACTTAAAGAAAGGACAGCAGCGGGAATTAAAGCCAGGTCCATATCTCAGTAACTGAAAAACTTCTAGGTGTGCACCACAACAGAAACAGAATAGTGCTAGGGAATCCTGATTAGTGGAATAAAATAATAGGCTGCAGTAGTTAAGCCTTATGATCACAGGAGGTATAGATGAAGTACATAGCAGAACATTTTTTTGAGAGCCCTTCAGAAACGTTGTGCTTTATTAAGGCATAATATGCCCCCAATGTGTCAAATAATTAAATAGAAGAATAATATGCACCTAACTTACTTACAGATGGGACAGTTAATCTAAAAACAGCCTGCTTTATAATACCATAGAGCAAAAAATTCAAAATAGTGTGTACAGTTCGCTGTGCAGGGTCAAGATTTGAAGAAATGCGTTTATTTTTAAAAGTAAGATGACAGCTGGTGGCTAGCATACAAGACTGAGTACAAAATGTATTGTTTTGCTGGTAGCGTTGTCGCCTCACAGCAAGATGTTGTCACATTCGATTCTCAGCTAGAGCGTCTTCTGTGTGGAGGCATGCATAAATGGGTGTGCCTTCAATGAAGGTTGTGCGTCAGGGCTGGTAACTCAGCACATAAAAATCCACTACTAAACATTAGCGGACCGGAGTTCCGCTGTGGCAACCCCTAACCGGGATAAGCCGAAAGACACAACAGCATTCTGCTTAAGACTTTATTGTATTTTTTTTCTGCTTAGCTTTCTTTAAATTTGTTTTTACCTCTAACTTTAAAATTCATGGATTGAAGTGACAGCTGAGCAGGAAGTAATCCAAAAAGGATATTACCGATTTGCCTAAAGCAAAAATGACAGACAGTCAAGGGAGTATATAGCATTATTTCTATGGGGAAAGAGGGTGCTTTATTTCTCATATAGTCTATCATTGCTGTCAATTTGGGAGTTGCTTCTTCCCCTGGTCCCCACAAACTGTTTTTTATGAAGCTGTTTTTTGCCTTGCTGTTAAAAGTTGTTCCAAGTATTCATGGTTTCTCTCTTTGGTTTGCGATAGTGATGACTCCTTTCCTATCAAACTCATACCAGGTATATGTTGACACGAGTGGTGAGAGGAGTGCAACTCTTTATGGCTAACTACTTTTGTGTGGTACAGAGACTTGGTACAATGTTAACAGTATTGCAACTAAAATCCAGGCTTTGTGCTTGCCATTTAAGAGTTTTTATTAGGCTGCTTTAGTACAGTGCCTTGTATATCAAAGTACATAAAATGACCATGTACAAGAATAAGTAATGTTAGTGGGATGTGGGAACAGCTTTGGTGGGGTGGACGAAAGTGTATTTTGTGAGGTCCCCAATTTGCTAATCTGGCCCTGCCTCTACTTAACACACCTAACTCCCAAGCTTTTATCCATTTGTGTGGTAAAGGACTCATTTCTTTGTGGTGCATGAAACACCATGATTATACTCCCAAACCAGAAAAAAGACAAACCTGTAAAGCACTTCTGTAGTGCAAGATCTAACTGAAGCAGTGCTTTCAAAGTTGTGTAACAAATGCTTCACACTCCATAAGTGTTTTTATGGACTGGTCCCAAGAAGGGGACATTCATTCATACTCAACTGTCCCTAAGGATTTTCTCTAATATTTTAATTCTGGGAAGTTTACAGATAAAAGCCTGTAAGTAACTTATTTAACTAAATAAACTGTCCGTGAATTTTTCTTCCATTTATATGTGCTTACCATCTATGTGACAAGCCTCACTAAGTGCTTTACTGGCTTTCAAAGCCCGTACAACACTTTACATGTTGTTTTTCTTCTGTAACTGATAATACTTGGAATAGATAAAATTGCATGCACTACAAAGAGGTATGATTGATTATCACTTATCATAACCAGTTACTGAGTGTTCTCGACATTGATGCCAAGAGTCATCTCTCGAGCTTCCCTCTCCAGGTTACTTTCTTGGCATCCATGTTTTAAACATATAACTTGATTACTATAAGAGATCCGATCATTACTTTCTATATTCTTACCTTCATTGTAAAGCTTAATTAGTATACTGCACTTAACAGAATGCTTGTGCATAGGTTTTTAAAGAGTGCAATACCTCATCCCGGTTTATAGATAAAAAATGTCTATATTCTTGACAATTCTTCTGTCTTCTTAGCTTAAGTCCATGTCATTCACCATAAATTGAATTTCTTTTAATACAAAATGGTCTGCTTGAAGTGGTAGATTCCTTGATACTTACAAAATATGAGGAAGTAACATTACTTTAGTTGTTTTTTTTTTCTTGCAATGATGTTACTGTTTCAATTTTTTAAGTGTGTATGTATTTGCATTTATGTAGGCATATACTTATTTATGTATGTTTTTATTTTTTTATGCAAAGAAGGATGCCTGCAATTAATGTTTTAAATTACTAAAGTTACAGCTCATGTAGAAGCTAGTGCATGAACCCTCATGCACACCAACGTAAGTGGAAAATCAGCTTTGTTGAAGGGGCCACAAGGTCTTTTATCTCTTCTATAATCTAACATTTGGAGCACCTGTTTACATTCACTATCTTCTACATCAGATAGTTCTCCAAATTGTTTAGACAAATACAGATATGGATAATCTAATTCATCTGTCTTCTCCCTCATCAAAATATGGTTGTCTGCAAACAATAAAACAATTCCATCTCCTTTACTTTCAAGTCTCTTAAAGACCATAAGAACTCTTGTTGGTAGCATGTTCATAAATATTCTGCATAATATGGTACAGCCTTGACTGTATCTTTTGAATAGCCCTAACTGAGACAATGAGACATTTATTGAGGAGGAAAACATGCAACTGCTTTATAGCATTTTACATCAAACCTAAAGAATTATGGATAAAAATAAGAAAATGGTAAACCAACACACAGCTGCAGTTAATGCAGTTAAATTTATTAAGGATGGGTTAGAGCTTTCTTGACTAAACAGGGTGCTTCATCCGACCTTAACATAAAAACATAGTGAAACACTTCTTTTATATATTACATATTCACTTTTAAAAAAAACACATTTGACCACTCAAATAAATTCAATTAAAGCAAGTTAAAAACTTACACCATTATGTATTTTATTAATACAGACTGCTCCTCTCAACCGAAATACTAGAGAACTTCCTAACTGATGCAATCACATTGCAACAATATTCCTAGTTAAATCACCTATTAAATTCAAAATATTACTAGATTGCAACATGTACTGTTGATGCAAGAATTGAAGGTGGTGATGTTGAGTTTGAATGTGCTTGAGAATGATTTATATAGACTGAAAAGGTTACAGCTTCAACATCACTTTGAAGTGTGTTTACAGTTACATGTAATATTTCAAGGTTTAAGGGCACTGAAAATGCTAGCTTATGGCTCACATTTCCCTGAACTGTTAGCAACATGGCAGAGTTTGAATTTGGAAGTCATCTTTAATTATTTGAAACTTCGTATTGACTTTTTTAGAGCTGAAGAAAAGAAATGCATTGATAATGTTGAAAATTTCCTATGGTCCTAGTGGACCAACCAGTTAGTGAAGTTATTGCAAATGTGACTGCTCATGAAAAGAGGCTTGCAGCTCAGAAAATGAAAAGAATAGACAGAGATATGAATGATTTTGAGAAAGGCCATATGTTTTCATGGCTCAGGGCATTGGAAAATTTCAACAGACCTGTTTTTAAGAAAAAGGGTGATGTTATACCAACTGGCAATGGAAGTGAGAATGTTATGAAGTCTTCAGTTGCTGCTATCACAATATCAGTATCAGTTGATATTCGATGTGCTGACAATGGGAGTGAGAATGTTATGTCTCCTGTTGTTCTTGCTGCTTCAGTGTTCTTAATTGATAAATTTCCCCCTCCTTCACAAAAGGATATTGGAAGGAAGATTAATACTGTGAGCCATTTTGAACAGGTTTTTCCAGCTTTTTCATGTCCCATCAAATAAGATTGAGGGAGGGTACTGAATCGTTAGAGAAGCAGGGGATGTAGAAAGGGGAAGGATCAGATGTACCCAGCAAATTATTTTACTAACAAGAAGATGTGGAAACCAACACACCGTTCCTAGTTTGGAATATATCAAAGAGGAAATTAACTGATACTGAATTATCGGTATTAAATAAAGGACTCTCTTTGATTCCTGAGCAAGAAGCTGACATAGCAGACACTAGTGTTGATTTGAAACTTTCTATTAAGAATGTGATTCTTAAACTTACATTTACAGGTAATGAACCAATGAATTGTTTAAGAAACCTAGCAGTTTCACACCCATTAATCATCCAGTTCTAGAAGCATTTAGTAAAATGTGTGAAAATTAACTTTTTCAGATTTTAGGTAAAAAACAAAGTGGTAGAAAGTTTATAAATCTCACTGCACTTGAAAAATTAGCTCTTCAGTACTTACAAACTGGCTAATAAAGGTGGTCCAGTTGTAGTGATGGACAATGGTTATTATTATGCTACCATTAATTACATGTTGGCCAATAAGGTTACCTACAAAGTGGTTCATTTGAATGAAATTGAAAGAATGATTTTGTAGGTTACCTATGAATATTCAGGATTGTTTGCCAAGTCATTACATTATGTTAGATTTAATGCATTTTTTGAATGTAGGGTACCCTGTAATTCCTTCATTTCAAGGACTGCCAAAAATACATAAAGATCATGATCAACCCCTTTTTAGGCTGATTGTTGCCGGTAAAGGATAGTCCACTGAACCTTTCTCTATTTTTGTGGAAAAGCATATTAGACCTGTACTTGATGAGTCTGGTGTGGTTTTGAAGGATTCAAAACAATTTCACAAGATTTGTATTCATTTGTAAACTTGAGTACTACTGCAAGTATTTACTTGTAAGATTAGATGTCATATCACTCTTCACCATGATGCCTAACAGTGAAGGGATAGAGCTTATGAAAGCCTACCTGATAAACCATAGTAATTATGACAGGAAAATAATGCATTTGATATGTTTGTTTATGGAAATTGTTCTAGAAAATAATGTTTTTGCATTTGATGGTGTCTACTATTTGCAACAAGCTGGCATATCTATGGGCATGTGTTTTGCAAATAACTACACAAGTATTGCTTTGCCTAGAATAGTTTGTATTTGGGATGGAACCATTCCATGAGTTTATTCAGTTTTACAGTCTTTTTGCTGATATTTTTATTTTGTAGATGGGAATGATAGAAGAACTGAATGAATTTGTTAGGTTCCTGCATGGTACTACATTCTTTTTGAAATTTTCCATTAATTATTCCAGTACAGTTATCGAGTTTCTTGATATTCAGATAAAAAGGCAATCGGATCTACCTTTTTCTATAAGATTGTATATAAAAGGGTGTTATAGGGACTCTTTGCTACAAAGCAGAAGCAGAAACTCTAGATATAATTTTACTAATATTGTTAAAGGTCATGGTATGCAGATCTCAAAGTTGAAGGTTAGTGAGAAGGGTTACAGGAGTGAGATGTATGTGCTAAAGAAGAACTTTTTAGAAAGGGGTTACAGATCTGAAGTAGTGATCTCTGTCTTTTCACAGGTTGAACCTATGAAGAATGACAGAGCAATACCATACCTTCCATCCAGAAAGGAGCCTGAAAGTGTCTGTCAAGGTACAAGTCTATCTAGGAATTTGGTTAATGTCCCTTTGTTGTACACTAGTAATGTCAATAAGATTACATAAGTGTTTAGGAAACACTGGTGTTTATTGCTTACTGATGAGAAGATTAAGGGCTTGGTTGGGGAGATACCTCATGTTTGTTTTAAGAACCATAAGCCATTGAAAAGGATATTATGTTATCTGGATAGTAGATATTGATTATGTAAAGAGAATGTTGAGATAGGGACATATCTGTACTCTAAATGTAATTACTGTGAATATATTTGTAGTGATAGTTTTTTATTCGCCCAGATACCAGGCAGAAGTTTAGTTTTAAGGTTAAGGCAAATTGTGGTACTAAGAATTTAATATATTTGGTGAAGTTTAAGTGTTACCATGCATTTTATATAGGAAAAAATAACAGAACATTCAGAGAACAAATTAAAGAGCATATATATATTGTGTTTGTGTGGGCAATACTACCAATGCACTTGCTAGACACGTTTCTGCTTGGGACCATATACGTGTATTTAATTTTATGGTGGTGGAGATTGTAGAGGAAAGTACTAGGTTGGTTGATTTAGAAAATAAAAAGGAGAGAAGTGAATACAATGGATACTTAAGTTTAGAGCCGATAGAGGTTCTGGTGTAAATGATATGGTTTCTAATAAACCGGTTCTTAAATCTAGAGGGCTTTTCAAGTAGTTTTATTTATTTGTTTACTTATTTTTAGTGATACTGGTCAATTTGACATATGTTATAAGCTTTAATTTTATGGTATTAGCCATGTTGTGATCTAGCAATATTTTGAATTTAATAGGTGATATGCCTTTAACTAGGAATGCTGCTGCAACGTGATTGCATCAGTTAGGACATTCTCTAGTATTTCTGTTGAGAGGAGTCATCTGTATGAATGAATTCTGTAATGGTGTAAGTTTTTAACTTCCTTTAATTGAATTTATTTGATTGGTCAAATATATTTTTTTAAATGCAAATATGTCATATATAAGAGGGAATGTTTCACTATGTTTTTATGTAATGGTATAATGAAGCGACCTGTTTAGTCGAGAAAGAGCTAACCTGTTCTTAATAAATTTGTGTGTTAACCCGAGCCATGTGCCGGTTTACCATTTGGTAAACTCATTTTTCAACATCATAATATAGACCCGTTCAATATTGAGTCTTTTCCTCCTAAAAGATATATGCACACACACACACACACACACACACACACACACACACACACACACACACACACACACACACACACACACTCTTATTATCTTATTATTTATTTCTCAGTCATAAGATAGATAAGATAGATGGGATTGTTAAAAAACGACAAGGACTGGGTAGATTATAAGGTATGTATAACGTTTACAACTAGAATTATGTCAATATGCTTTGTAGTGTAAAATGCTTGCAGCTGGGATTATGTCATTATGGTTTGTTTTCACCTATGAATGTATGATTGCCATGTCATTTACCATACCTTCACAGAGGTGTGCAACAAGCAATATCCTGTGTTATCTGAAGCATCCACTGCCTGCTTTTGAAAAATAAGAATCATCTTTATTTGATCTGCACTTCTTGCATTGTATTTTACTGTGTGCTCGTATTTTTGAATTGTATTTTACTGTATTTGTTTTGCTTCCTGCACTATTAGCCTAGCATAGACTTTGTTCAGATTTGCTGGACCCAGTCTGTTTTACAATTTTTGAGCACCAGTCCACCTTTCCTCCTCAAAACAGGGCCTCACCCTGTACTCTACTGAGAGTAAATTGTAGCTGAGGACTTATCTGAGTGATGATTGTTGGCCAAGGCCCAGTTTTGTGTGCTACTATTGGTTAGAGTGTTTGAAATCAGTTTAATTTTGTTGTTACTTGTTGCCAGCATTAGCACAGGTTTGTGTGGAGCCCTCCGCCCGCATAACCGAGCACTACGGTACAGTGGAGGATAGCATTGGCAGTTATAGACATAAACTCTTAGATAGATCATTTTTCCTTAGTCATCTTTTTGTCCTCCATTGGAGGTTTTTCTCTGTTGTGCTTCACTGAACAGTTACACATACAGTTGAGCCTCTGAGGTTCCTCCACAAGTCTTACTGATTAAGCCCCTCACAGTCTGGAATGTTTTCTTGTACCTTAGCCATACCTGGTCCTTCGAGTCCCCTCCCTGTTGCTGACCACAGTACTTCACCTAGCATCATGAGTGGACAATTTTCCAACACTTATCTAGCCAACCTGATCGACATGGGCATCCTGAGTCAATGGATCAATTTCCTCATGTACAATATGTGAGAGATGCATCTATATTAAGACTGTAGAATCTAGGCTGTCTCACTCACAAATCAGTATATCAAGTCATCAACTCACACACTTCACCTCCTGTACCATCCACGTGAACAACATCTAAACCTACATATGCAGAGGTTCTCAGTAGAAGGTGAATGATCACTTAATACATTCCCAGCAAATCACAGTACACATACAAATGCATGCACCACTGTCTCACCAAACATGCCCCCAAGACAAAACACAAAATCAAATGTTTCAGTCATTGGTGACTCCATTGTGAGGCACAAAGATGTCCCATTTACTAGGTTGGATAAGGAAAAGGTTATGGTCAGCTGTCTGTCAGGTGCCAGGATCCAGCACATCACACATGCACTCAAGTCTCTAATAACAGGCACTGTTATGACTCTGTCATAATCCATGTTGGTGTGAATGCCTTGACATGTACCTCACTGGATTATATGAAGAGAGACATGACTAAGCTCTCTAATTATGTGTCCAAGGCGGGTATGTCCCTAGCCGTAAGTAGCATTCTTCCTTCACCTAGGATGATGCCTCAGTACAGACAAAAAATGATTGACTTCAACAATTGGCTTAGTTTCTGGTGTCATTCTAAGGGTATCCAGTACCTGTCAGCCTGAGATGATATGGCTGATAGACCATGATGTTTGCCAGAGATGAGCTCCACCTGTCTCCTCTGGGCTTTTGGCTGCTGGCTAAGGCTCTTGCCTCCCCCATATTGCCTTTATTAGGCACTGTCACAAAAACAAAATACCCATCATAAAAATATCCTAAAATAACAGCCTAAGGTTATGCTGCTAAATGCGAGGAGTCTAAATCGGAAAGTACACTCAATGAAAGCACTCCTCACCTTGGAAGATACAGACTTCTGTACAGTCACAGAGACCTAGCACAAGGCCACAGAGAGCACTCGGGCCATAGCAGGATACAATACCTTCCACACGTTCAGGCCACAAAACGAACATGTGAAAAGTAAAGGAGGAGGAGTATCAATATTCGTCAAAGTTAAATACACCTCCTGATTGGTTAAACAGAATGATTCCCTAGAGTTTTTCCATGTGCAAATAACTACAGGAAAGACACCTCTCCCAGTTATCATCAGCTATAGAGTCCCCCTCCATGAGTCATGCTATCCACACTGCCTACTTGGATCTATTTGAGTTACTCAAAATACAACCAACCAAACTGATTATTGCTGACTTTAACTACCCGTCCCCCAGATTGAGTAAATTATACATGTATAGACTAAACACACTCGCCCAAAGGTTCTTTGACTTCATTAACTCAAATGCCTTGAAGCAGATAGTTGGCACCTCAACAAGGGTCTGAAATATTTTAGAGATTGTACTCACCAACATGGTAGGATGGTGCACCATCACAAGTGTGCGGCCCTCCCTGGTGAAGTCTGATCATAAATCAGTCTCTTTTGAAGTAACAATAGCATCAACCCCCCCCTCCCCCAGGAGAAATTAGGCAAAAAAATTTATCCAAAGTCAAATGCAGCCTCTTACAAGAAGGCATTAATAGCTTCAAAGCTTTTGTCCCCACTGATGGCAAGGATAGCTATACACCAAAGCACTGTATAAACATCTATACAACTGTATTTACTCAGCTGTTTCTAATAGGACCAAAGCAAGACCCTCACGAAAAAAAAAATGCCTGCCTAGTGGACATCTTATATAAACAGGTTATATAATAAGAGGAAGAAAAAAGAGCAAGAAGGAATGATCTAAGAATTGGAAGCACACCCTTCGCACTTTCAACAAGCAAATAAGCCATTTTGTAAAGTCATCTAAAGCTAACTACAAATCTAGATTAGCAGTTCTAGCTAAGGATAATCATAAAACATTATTTAGCTACATCTGAAACCCTAAAGGAAAACCTCAGATTTGCATTGAACTTGTAGCGAATGGTACCACATGTACTAAACCAGTGGAAACAGTCAACCTGTTAGCTGACAGTCAGTGAAAACTCCCCCCTGTCCCCACTACATATAACTCAAAACATTCCAACTACCAGTTTTCTACCTAGTATCTCTAAAGAACAGGTCTTAACTACTCTCTACAAGGCCAAAATCACAGCCTCTATGGGACAAAATAACATCCCAGGCTGCATTTTTAATGGTTAAAACAGGAGTTAGCAACACTATTGGGTACTCTTTTCAAGCACAGCCTAATCACTGGTTTTGTCCTTGCTGAATTGAAAACAGCTATTGTCACCCCCTTGCACAAGAAGTAAAGGCAAAAACAAAAGGTCTGTGGCTGACAAAGTTTGCTGATGACTGTAAACTGGGAGCAGTCATTGAGTCCCCAAATGATGTCAGCATTCTACAATAAGGACTTATGCAAACCAATGATTGGTGCCAAAGTCATTGCCTTAAATCCAGTGCAAAAAAAATGCATTATCATCAACTTTGGCAAGGGCAATGTCCTTCCAGATTACTGTAGTAATAACACCACCCTAAGCTCTAAGTCAGTGGTAAGAGATTAGGGGACACATGTAGACAGTAACTTTACTTTTCATCACCATGTTTCCATGGTAGTAGACCTTCTACATTGTTCACCTCATAAGCAAGAGCATAGCTTCCAGAACAAAAGAGGTTTTAACCCCCCTGTACTCTTTCCTCATAAGGTCAATAATGGAGTACAATGCTCCCTTTGGTATGTACATAAACAGGCACCTGCAGCATCTGCAGAGACCTCAAAGGCTCCAGATGCTGCAGGTGCCTGTTTAGGTACATACCAAAACAGGCACCTGCAGCAATGGGAGAGACCTCAAAGGCTCCTCACAAAGAAAATTCATGGTCTTCAGCACATGCCTTATTGTAACAGACTGAAATCACTTTGGTTATAGTCTCTATTGTATAGACTACTTAGAGGTGACCTGTGCCTTGCATGCAGAGCAACCTCTGATCCTGCCTTAGTGGAAATGCTGCACATTCATAAGTCAAATCGTACACAATTCACTTACAATAGGGACCTCAACCTAGCATATGACATCAACAGGACATGCTGGAGAGAGATATGTCTCCCAGAGGTTGCCTCTCCTCTGGAATAAACTTGTAGTAAAGGTTAAACAGGCACCCTCATTAACCCTTTTTAAGTGTAACGTGGATGATTGGATAGAAAACTGCAAATTTACCCAGGGGTTTCACCTGTGTTCTTCTTGGATAGGGGCAGTTGGTGCTGACATAGATGTGCTTATAATGTACACCATATCTGTAGATCCATACGGAACAAGGGTTGAACTTGGCTAGACTTGTAAGGGCCCCAGGGGCATTAGCCTATAACCTCTTATGAACCTATGAACCAATGATAATTTAATAAATATGTTGCTTGTTTAAAAAATTGATATTTGGATTGCATTCATCTGAAAGCAGAGACAACTATTACAGTATAAAATATACTTATGTGTTTCTAGAGGTGCATTAGTAGAGTTGTCAGATTGATAATAGATTATGTGATTAGTGATTAGAAATTTAAAGAAATGGAGATGAGGGAGTGAAACTGGTAGGGCAGAAAAATGTTAATATTGAAGTTAAGAGGTAGGGTGTAAAACAAGTTCATGGACAATCATAAGGTTTGTTTTAGAAGCATGGAGGTGGAGGGTGATCAATTTTACTAAATAATGTGTATAGCTGGGAGATACTAGTAAAACTATTCAGATATTGGTGAAGACTCATAGGGTATAGGATCCTGAAAGAAGAGAAATGGTTTGAAGATATGGCAAGTTGAAGATAAAAGTAGTATTTATCCTGGAGATGTACAGGACTGGCTCCATTGATCTGATGACTGAAGCAGTGGTTGTGTTTTAATTGAGTTTACATTCTGAAGGAATTTAAGTGATAATGGAATGTTGGACAATAGTTTAGCTACCTGTTATATTAGATGATTTAGTTGCTGAGATTAGTGAAGTTTTTATGGGCTGGCCAATTTTCTGACTTATAGAGAAGTCTGTGAGTTGTTTTCAGCTGGGAAAGAGCTAGGTGATGTAGTACTAACCAATTTAATTCTCTAAGGGCTAGTCATTGTTGTGTTCTATTGTTATAAATTACTAAAAGTTTGGCTATTTTATTTTAACATTGCTCACGTTTGTACAGTTGTGAGACTTGAAGTTTATTGAAGATTGGGACAGCATAGAAAAGAGATGTCAGAAAGAAAGTATAGGCTATACATCTACTGGCTATCTCAGTGAGGTAGATTTTTACTCTGTATAATTTATCTAATTTTTGATGATTTTTTAAGCATGTGTGATATAAGGTGGTCAAATGTCAGCATTTCATCTATAATGACACCTAGTAATTTTTGGTGGTTTACTTATTCTATCACTGATATTGTTGGAAGAGATGATTGTGAATAATGTGGTTTTAGTCAAGATGCATTTTAGGGTGAACAGTAATTTTGAATTTTTTTAAAGTTTAGATGTAGTTATGAATTATTTAGCCATGTTTCAATCTATAAGTTTTGTCATGTAAGGTCTTGAAGTTTAGGGACGAATTTGGCAGAGCAGATAAGGGTCAAGTCATCAATGAATTGAACTAGGCTAGCATTTTTATTTTGTAAACATGTAGAGGTCATTAATAAATATGTTGAAAATGATGGGACCTATTATAGATCATTGTGGGATATCAATACTCAATGCAAGAAATATTTTTCCATTGCTCTGTGTGCTTTGCTTGAGAGGTAACTACGAAACCATTGTTGCAGCGAGTTGGTGAGTTCTAAGAATGAGCATTAATGAATAGTTTCTGGTGAGAGACAGTATCAGAAACTTTTGATAAGTCTAGGAAGATGGTGTAGACTAGGCTTCTTGTGTTTCTGTGGGTGCTGGCAGTATTAAAAATTAATCAAAGCAGTAGTTATGCAGTAAGGAGGATGGAAGTCGTGGATTAAAACTGAAGCTGGTTATCTATTGGATAGTAGATAGGTTGCTTATGAATATAGTTTTCTAATATTTTTGATAGAGGAGATAAAATAGCAATTGGCCTATTGTTCAAACAACCTTTATTGGTTCCAACCTTGTGTAGTGGAAAATTGAATGACTTTTTTCCATAGTGTGGGCACTTTATTTTCAGATATGGATTGATTTAAAAAGAATTGGAATTGGATATGCAATAGCTTTGATTGCTATTTAAGATATTGACCTGGAAAACTGTCAGGGGCAGTTGTAGCAAGTTTTAATATTTCAAGGTATTTGTTGACATTATCTGCAGGAACTGTTTTGAAGGGGACATGCTGAAGGTTATTTGATTGAGTAGGGACCTCAAGATCTTTATTAGTCATCTGCTTGGTTAATGACTGTACTATCTATATAAAGAAGGTATTGAATTAGTAGACTGTAGCATCATTGTGTTTCTGTGTTTGGTGTTGGTTGGGTATCTTGTCCTGGATTTAAGTGTGTTGACTGAGGCCCAGAATAGTTTTGGATTATTAGCATGTATGTTTTTATTGGGTGAGTAGAAGGTTGCCTTACATTTAGCAATATGTTGCTTTATTAGGATTCTTAGTTGTCTACATGGTAGTAAAGTAGGAGCTGTTTTATTTTTTGCCTAGACCTTCCTTATTCTTTCTCTTTGTTCATGAGGTGTTTAGTTGCTAAGGACAGCCATAGAAAAGGGTCAGCTTTGACTTTTCATCTAAATAAGGCCTTTGAGCTTAGAATACACGGAAAGATTTAAATGAAGTCATACACAACATATTTTATGAGGTGTATTTTACTGATTCCAAGTTGAGGAGATGTAATTCATTAACAAAAGTGCCTTCATGAAAAGTACAGCATTTTCTTTCTAGGCTGTAATGGTGTACTTTAGAGAAGTTGCTTTGCTACCTTATGGTGCAGATTAGTAAGGGATAATATCATATTTGGAGAGGATGTTAGGCTCCAACTGCGGTTCAGTTGTCTGCCAATGGTTTTGGTACATCTAGCTGGCATGGATATATGTCGGGTGAACATATACAAATCTATGCAGTTGGCTGAACTTTCAGATTACATGATTTGCCGCTGTATATTAACATCACTTGGTAGTATGAAATTATGAAGGATTTTTGAGAAGACCCAGCAAAGGATAACTTGTTGTGTCTTAGCGTTGTTATGCGTTGACATATAAGCATCCATGATTACAATTGTCTTGTGAGTGTTTAGGTTTAGCATGGCTAGTAACAGAGCTAGAGACAGCTGGCAGGATATGGGGTGAAGGAAAAATCTAGTGTATTTTTGTAGAAAATAGTTACACCACCATTTCTTGTTAGTTTTGTCTAATCTGATAATTATGCAGCCAAGTGATGCGATTTCTGATTTTATTGTTTCTAGTTGGCAACTAAGATGTCTGAATAGTGTAGTGCTATCCTTGCTTTCACTTCAAGAGGACTGAT
This sequence comes from Protopterus annectens, assembly GCF_019279795.1. NCBI lineage: Eukaryota > Metazoa > Chordata > Ceratodontiformes > Protopteridae > Protopterus > Protopterus annectens. The sequence goes on along the minus strand of NC_056749.1, from coordinate 316,518,730 downwards.
ATGAATACTGTGTATGTTGATATGGTATATATGAAGGCTAGAGTGGAACTGCGGTTGAGGATGTAGCTGCAAATGAGCTGATGGTGATACACTGCCTGGTACGTGCATATTCTGAGTTGTACCTGGGCTTGTGTGTATGTCACTGCTAAGTTTTATTGTTATGAAGGAAGGATGCTATGGGTAGAGATATTTTTGCTTGATTTTATGTGTGAGTAAATGGTTGTTGCCTTGTATAATTGCACTTCAGTACTACGATATCTGAGAGATGATACAAAAAGGATAGAACTTGGAAATTAGGTTTAGAACTATCTTGCTTATCGGATACAATATAACAGTTTTCTTGGAATTTGGATATTGGTAGGATGTTAAGTGTGCAAGCAAGAGAGGAGATGCAGAAGAAACACGTTTTGGAAATTTATGAAATAGAGGGTTTTGAAATGATAGAAGATGAGAATGTAGTTATGATAGGAAGTAGGCATGGTTTATTTGAAGAAAGTAGAAGTTTACATGAGGAATAATAGACTTAGAAGTACTGTTGGAAGGAAATGGAGTAAAAATAGATATAATGCAAAGTAGTATGGCATGATGAAATGTTATTAGTAATGATGCTAAAAGTTAAGTGGAAGCTGGAACCTAAGTGAATAGAACCAGGGATGCTTCTATGAGAGCAGTAAATTTGTTGGAGGGAGGTTGGTTGTCACATGTGAAATATATATATATATATATATATATATATATATATATATATATATATATGGGAAGTATAATGGTAGAATAAGGTGAGTGGGTAGGGTTTGGGGTTAGCATACTGGGCACCCCACCCTCAGAGCAATTATTACAAAAAGTGATCAGTTGTACAGCCAGTCTAAGCAATTAGCAAGGAGGCACAAAGCAGAACAGGTTTTCTTTTATTTACTGAATGAAGACATCAAGAAGGTAAGGAAACAAAGTGACTGGTATATAAAGTGCAATATAACTGGCAAGAGAAAGGACAGTGACCAATATAGTAAGTGGGTCTTAGAGTGCAAGGAATACTCCTTAGTGGAGAATGTCACGCCGACTTTTGAGCAGAGGGTAGATACAAAAAAGGCTCATTCAAGTTAATTTACAGCAAGACTCTTCATGTTAAACTTGCTTGCATTGCAGTGTCAAAATTCTCAGTGAAAATGTTCATAGATGTGTGCCCTGTAGCAGAGATCCAGCTTTTTAAAAGGTGAGGGACCAATGTAAGGTCCATAGGCTCTTCCCTATGAGGGAAGATAGTGAATGAGTGGATGTGGGACCTAAGTGTTAGTATGATACACTTTCCTGTTTAAAAGGTAATTTATGTGGGTATTTAGAGTTAAGATCACTCAGCAATATGAACCCTCAGCAACGATGCAGTGTTTATCCAATTCCTTTATGAATTTCCTAAAAAATATGGATACATTTGGTATAAGTGCAAAAATATTTTTTGTGATGCATTGGTGAGCATTGAGTCCACCTATCATACTCACTTCCAAAAGTCTTTTGATAAATTCTGTTCTTTTAATGAAAACTATCACCCATCTTTCAAGATGATTTTCTGCTGCAGCCACATACAAATACTTATCAATTTTCCCACATCTCTTACCCTCAGTGCAGTCTCCTATTGACATGTTACATCATATCATATCATATCATATCATATCATATCTACATCATATCTGTCCATATACAACCTTTAGAATATCGCCTTTCTTCTGACTGGGTTTTTTTTTTTTTTTTGGTTTATTATATGGTTTTGCAGAAGCAACACTCCTTCACTCCAAACAAAGGTTGTAGAGAAAGCTCTTCAGCTAGATACAAATGAATGAAGACAATACACATATCATAAAGTGTTATTTATTAATTTAGCATTTGTTAAGCGGAATAGTTGATTATCTACACCCTTTTCAGTCAAAATCATGGCAAAAAAGGGTCTATATCACGTTGTTGAACTCGTAAAAGTTCGAACATCATATGGTTGACACCATATGATCGAACTTTTAAAGCTTTGAATGTTTCAATGGAGATCTCCGTACAGTGCAGAATGGGAAGATTTCCCTTTTCTGCACTGTAGTGCAATCCCGGAGTTGGTATATTTAAAGAGCAGGGGGTGTGGGGGGCAGGGGGGCTTGCCCCCCGCTTAAACTGTTCAGGTAGGTTTTTTTCTTTGGTTTATTTTTTTTTATTACATTTTCGAACTTTTGAAAGTTTGATCATATGGTTCGATTATGTAATATAGACGCGGCAAAAATAAATGTGTAAACAACACATCATATAACTATATGGACAATTTATTGTAACTGGTATCCATCAAGAATTTGTGAGGGTGGAGGGGTATGGATTGGGGTACCTAGAAAAAATCCACAGAGAAACAGGGAGAGTATTCAAGCTCCACAAAGACAGTGAGTATAAGTCTGGACTAAATGTTGAACCTTTAACCTGTACATGAAGGATCTTTACAAAGAGCCACAATGCTACACATTCCTATTTCTTCATAGGCTTACGCTGAAGCTTATTTCCCTCTATGATAATGATGTTTGTAGTAGCCTGTTCTTTACAACTGTCAATAAGCAAAATTAAAAATAATTTCACCTTAATTGGATGAAAGGGTTCTTATCTTCTACACATGGACATGATTTCATCAGATGTATCCATATTCCATTTCCTTCTTACTGGTAGGATCAAATTCAAGAGATCCTTGAAATAATCCACTAAACAGTGCCAGAATGAGTCAGATCAGAAAAAAAGGAAAATCAATCAATCAATCAATCAATCAAATCAATCACATAAGTAGTCAAAATAATAAACTAGTCAACTTCAGCTCAACAGATCTCTTATGTAAACCTATCATCCAAAGTTTTATGTATTTGATCACTATTATGCATGTTTTTCACACAGAAATGTAATTATAATCAACGAACATTTAACATTGTGTCAAAATAATTAATATATGATTAAAGTCTATACTGAACACTCCTTCGATGAATTTCACAAATATATAAGTATTTTATACCAATCTTTACAAAGATCGTAACCAGCAAATACTTTGTCAAACCAGTGGAAATATGATAACAAAAGAAATCAGAACTTTCTCAACATCAAATTGATTTGTCAGGAAAAGGTCTCCTTACTTAAAAGATCAAAACATGTCTAATACAGATCAAATAATCAAGTTAATCACTGGAAAAGTAGTATTCTAAAAGAATAGAAATATCTTCTACACATGCCAGTGAATTATTGATGAGTATAATCTTAAGATCAGAGAACGCTCATATCTGTTACCTCACATGCAAACATGAGGTATAAATGGGCATGGAATAAGTATATGATATTGTAGACATAAAACTAGATAGTTGTCAGTAAAGTAGTGCATATAAAAAGCATTCTGTAGCCTTGTAGTAAAACATGTTAGGAATAACTACTAAGCATGACGTGTGCATGGTTTTATTAATGTGCATTAGCCACAGGCAGCTGTGCATCCTGTTCCAGCATTACAGCATGAAGAAAATAATTAGATGTAAAATGTAGTGCCTTCTGAGGTAGAGAATAATGTCATCCCCCTCACCAACCCTCATTAGTAATACAACAGTACAGAGAACTACAAATTGGGGCCGTCTTAACAAAATCCAACCATAAGTGATGCAATCCTTGTAATTCAGCTATTAAATGCAGTTACGCATATAGCAGCACTGTCTCTTCACTAAAGAGCATGACATCAGTATGCCATTTCAAAGACGTTAGCATAGTGACAGTCATTATCCCAACATGGTCAAAATATGACACCAAATAGTTCATCTGCTTTTTCATAGTTTGTAATGCATCCTTGTTATAGGTTCATGGGTAAGTACTAGGCTAGCTGACCTTGTAGGCCGATTCAATCTTAGTCTATTTCACTTTTTGTACTCAAAATAACCTACCGCATTTGGTTATAGATTGACTTTACCCATCCCGTGGTTGATAGTTTCATATTACCCCTAATGAGAATAATTGAGACTATACCATAGATAATTTGAGAGGACCCATGCATGGGATAAAGTATTTTGGAGCTGACTGTCCATTAGTTGTACAAGGAGCATTGCTAGGGTAAACTTTCTCTTTCCCTTCCATAGACCTAAGTTATGCTTGAAAATCAACAAGGACACATAGCTCTGTAATACAGACACAGAGACACGCAGAAGTATATGCAGAAGGTTTATTTAGTGTTCTGGGTTACCTACACCTAATCCCTGCTGATGTGATTTCTATTTGACAGCTCATTGTGATACCCTGTGAGTATTTTTTTAATTTTTTTATAGGTTATGCAACCATGGAGTTAATAAATTTAAGTAAACATACTTCCATTTGGTTTCTTTTTCCTGTTTTACTTGTCTTACGACAGTAGTCATAGATGAAAAACTTTCTTCTTCACAACAGGACAGCTTCTCTAGTAGGAATGTAGCCATTTCTTTTCCTGCATCATTAATCAGTGACTGGTTTCAATAACAAAGTTCTATGGGAGTCATCTATACCTAATGCAGGAATAGTCCTGTCTTTATTTATTTATTTTATTTTATTTAACATTTGTTTACTGGGAAAGTTCTGACTTGGAACAAAGCCGATTTTCAGCGGAGGTCCGGAGAGAAGCACTCCAGATGCATGTCTTTGTAATGTAATGTCTTTCTAGTAGACAAGTTTGTCTGCATTATACCTTTTAATTTAGCATTGGTGTTTTCAGTATTTCGATATTTACTACAACATTCTTTTATAACACTATACATCATTTTGACATATTGTTCAGCAGTAAACATGATTACACACTGAGCTACCATACTGTACTAATATAGAATATGCATATATCAGTAGTTAACATTTTTACCTTATCCAAGTATAATATCCAGTACAGACCTCATTTGGATTGGGCAAATCTTCTCCTTGCATGCAGGGTTTTCCTTGGCTATTTTAATTTCTTCCCTCATCCCAAAGATATGCTTATTAACTGGTTACACTAATTTGTACATATATACTAAATTCACTCTTGCCCTCATAGCTGATTTGCCCCTGAATCCTCTGTAAAACTGGAAAGAAGAAAATGTTATCTCATCTATTTAACAAACACACAGATAAATATATATAGCTAAATGTGGTAAAATATATATCTGCTTACTTGCATGGGTAGTATTTCACCTTTTAATTGCATCTTGTGGAAACCATATAACTGGTACATATCTTCACAGAAGTCAGTTACAAGTTTTAGAGTTAGACAAGAAGTGTTGGCATTCAATGCATCTTGATTAGTTTTAAATAAAATGTTAAAACATCAAGGAAGGAATGTTAGAACTTGAGAAGAATAAAAGCAGGTACAGTAGGCTAAGCATGGCAATAGAAAGCATGATTTCTTTAACATGACTTTAACAAAACACAAATAAACGTATTTAACAAATAAATAATAAAAAGCACCAGCATTGTTCTGAAGCTTATGATATTTTTGCCCTGTTTCTGGAAGCTGCCTTTAGTAACAAACTAGCCATATCACTTTTTACTGGCTGTTTATCTCAGTTCTCGTACATGATTAGGTCCTTTGACATTTCTCCGAGTTAATGCTGTCTCCAGGCTGTAGCCCTGGATGGTTGCTCACTAGATTACAGGAGCAATCTGTCAGCACACTGATAAGGTGTGTTTGATGCTCCTAGTGTTGAACGTTGCATGACCAGTGGCATGCTGCATAACTTATTACAGCTCAAGTGTAAGGAGCTGTTGAAAGGAGTATTTACAGAGCAGCACTGCAGGGAAGATATTTTATCTGTGAGAGCTATCATAATTCAACACATTAACCAGAAAAGTCAAAAGTAAATTTAGCATATAGAAATTAATGAGCACCAAAGCCAATTAAACAAAGTGGACTAATCTACAGTAGCCTAAAAACAACTAGGGCATGCTTAGGTTTCTTGTCACTATTAAGTCAAAGGATTTGATAATAAATAGATTACCTTCCTGTTATATGGATTGTTAGGGACTAGTTCAATACACAAGCTATAACTACAACAAGTAACATCTTATTTATTGGTGTGGATACTTTACTAAGAATGAGTGACAGCAGTTTTACCCCGCAGATCTGGATAATTCTATTAACTTGTGGCTGAAGAAGCAACCCAGCTACACAAGATTCTTATCAGTGTCTATACACTACAAATGGGGCATAGAGATAACTTTGTGGTAGGTTGTATATACACATGGGATGATTTTTGGAGCATGTTTGGTGAAGATTATTGAGTTGTTACTTAGCATGACTGGAATATAAAATGTCAAATATTACTTACAGAAACTAAAAGCATGATAAATACTTGTCATGATTTTCTCTTTGTCTCAGTGCTTTACATTTGTTGTTTAATTTCTTTATCTTGAAAATATCTGAGCTTTTATTATGCACTAGAATGTCATGTATAAGTATAGGAAAAGTTATACATTATAATAAAGCACATGAATACAAAATACAGTCCAGCTCTGACTCTTAAATGACAGTGGAGAAATCAGTTTGTAATGAAACCCAAAACACACTTCACCATGTAATTCTCTGGAACACAGCAGCACCTAACAAAAAAACATGGTCACAACTTAATAAGATAAAACAAGAAGATTTAATTTTTTTGATATATTTTTTTCTTTACCGTTTAGCTGTTCATGGGTTCATAGGTTGGTACTAGGCTATCAGCCCTAGGGCCTATACAAGCCTAGCCATAACAATTCCCTGGCCATTTCTTCCCACACTATTTACTTCTCTGGACCCCTGTCTAGCAGGGTGACTGATGTGATCCCCGGGATGAATTTCCTTTCTCCCATCCAATTGTCAAGGTTCCTTTTGAAGACGGCCAAGGAGGCCCTTTGCTTGACATGTATGGGCAGTCTATTCCAGAGACTGGGGAGTGTCTGCATCAGGAACCTATCCCTCCAGCATGTATTGTTTATTATGATGACAAGGTTTAGATCCCTGGAGCGTGTGGCTCTGAGGGATTGGAATTTCTTTAAGTGTAGCATGTCCAACAGCTCTGGGTTTGACATGGCCTTGTATGTTAAGCAGAGATCACCTCTGATGATATGTGACAGAGTATAGCTGGAGTTTTTTAAGGTGGTCAGCATAGGGCATCTGCTTTAGGCCTGTGATTCTTTTAGTGAGGTATTTCTGTGGCCTTTCCAGTTGTTGCAGATGTCTTGAGAGGTACATACCAAATGGGGCATTGTATTCTATAATGGGTCTAATGAGGGATGAGTACAGTGGGACAATGATCTCCTTTTTTCTGGATGAAAAGCCCTTAGTGATGAGGTGCGCCACATAGAAAGATTTCCTGACTGTTGTGGCGATGTGGTTATTGAAGGTGAGACCACTGTCCACCTGTGCCCCTAAGTCTCTTATCACACTTTTGGTATTTAGTGTACTGCCACCTATGTGGTAATTCATGGGTACATGTTTTTTTCCCAGAGGGGATAATTATACATTTCTTAGCATTGAGCTTGAGCCCATGGCTCTGGCACCAAGCATCTGTTTCTGTAAGGCCCTTTTGTAGAGTATCCACATCATTTGGGGATTCAATAATGGCTCACAGTTTGCAGTCATCTGCGAACTTTGTTAGCCAGAGTCCCTTAGTGTTGGCCTGGATTTCAAAGAAGTAGATGCCAAACAAGAGCAGTCCCAGGACTGAACCCTGAGGTACTCCACTTGTCACTTCTCTGGAGCTGGATTTGAAGTCAGCTACTTTTACAGTGGGGGGTTTGTCAGTAAGCCAGTTGGCAACCCATCGTATGATGTAGGGATTAATGCCCAGCTTAGTAAGTTTATCTATGATTCCAGAGTGGGGGATGGTGTCAAAGGCCTTGGTGAGGTCCAGATAGGCTGTGTGGACTACCTTACCCTCATCCACGGTTCTGGAGACTGATTCTAAGAAGTCAGTCAGTTTCAGGAGAAAAGATTGGCCCTTCACGAATGCAAACTGGGTGGGGTCCAGTGTTTGAAGGTTGCCAATATCTTTGTTTATAAGTTCCATGATAATACGTTCCATGGCTTAACAGATCAGGCTCGTCAGACTGATGGGGCGGTAGTTCCTGGGATCTAAGTTGGATCCCCCCTTGTGGAGTGGGATAACTGTAGCTGTGCGCCACTCAGTGGGCATGAAGCTTGAGGTGAGGATATGATTAAACATGACACTTAGGTGAGGTGCCAGTTCATTTTGTAGTTCATGTAGTAAACAGCCCGGGATGTCATCTGGTCCCATGGATGCTATATTCTTAGCTTTAGAGAGTGTGTTTCTTTCCTGTGTGGCCGTTATAACTGGAATATGGCAATCTTCCGGTATTGAGATGGGCTGTTTAGGGGATGAGAGGGGGTAAAGTTGGCACGGAATCGATCTGCCAGGATATTGGCAATATCCTTGAGATCAGTATATTTAATGTCATTCTGTTGTAGCTCAGAGCAGATATGAGCATTGCCATTTAGATTCTTGACATAGTTATAGAATGCCTTGTGGTTGTTTTTGGAATCTTTGGCAATTTTATTTTCATAACTAGCTTTGAAGGATTTTATGAGGGATCTCAGCTTCTTACTTAGGCTGGTAAGGGGATTTTTTGCATCATGGGATTTTCCTCTTTTCTGCAACAGTTTCTTCCTTTTGTTGTAAAGTTTGTTTATGGCAGGGGACCAGCAGATTAGCTTCCTTTTTTTGGAGGAGAGCATCTTGGTTCTATTTGAGATGGCACGATTTATGCATGAGTGGATGTGCTCGTACAGTGCCTTATTGTAGGACTCAGCAGTTGAACTTTCAGTTCCCATCTGCATGGGTGTCATGACGTTTGTCACTTCTGACTTGAGTAGCATGAAGTTGGCTTTGGAGAAGTTTTTTATAGAGGTTTCCTTACTGAGGAGTGGGGGTGGGATGTGGATGTTAAGGGTAATAAGCTTATGGTCTGACCTGACTAATGACGGGGTGACCATAGGTATGGAGCATATATTTCACATGTTGGTAATTACCAGGTCTAAGATACTGGAGCCCCTCATGGGACTATGGATTAGTTGATCCAAGGCATTGGAATTTATGAATTCCAAGAACCGTTGGGCAAATGTATTGGTACATGATAATTGTCCCAGTTAATGGCAGGGTAGTTGAAATCACACGGTATTAGGGTGTTTGGTTGTATCTTAATATTTTCCAGTATGTTTAGAAAGATGTATTGAGAATCTTGGGGCATGGTGGAGGATCTGTAGCAAGCTGCAATTTGGATTTCAGTCTTACCTAGTGTTAGTTGCACCTGGAGAATTTCAGACGCATTGCATTGGGCAACTAGCCTGGTAGTGTGAATATCCTTAGTGAATATGGACACTCCTCCACCTTTAGTGTATCGATCCTGGTTTGGTGGCCAAAAAGTGTGGTAAGAGTTGTAGCCTGGTATTGCTGGGCTGCTCTCTGAAGCCTTGAACCAGGTCTCAGTTCCTGCACAGATATTGATGTTCTCCATTTTTAAGAGTGCCTCGAGAGTGTCCATTTTGAGGTTTAGACATCTTGCATTGAGTAGCATTACCTTCAGATTTTGCATGCTTGTACCTGTTTCGATGGTGGTTTTGTCCTTTGAACTTTGCCTAAAAAAGGCACTATAGGGGTGGAAAGAGCCTTAGCCAGTAACCTGAATCCCAGGGGTGACAGGTGCCATCCATCTCTGGCAAAGCATCGTGATTTGTTGATCATGTCATCCCAGGCAGACAGATACTGGATCCGCTTTGAATGACACCAAAAGCTTAGCCAATTGTTGAAGTCAATCATTCTCTCCTTATATTGTTGTATCATTCTGGGTGAAGGCCGGATGCTACTCAGGGCTAGGGTCATACCTGCCTGGGCCACATGATCCGAGAGCTTTTCCATGTCTATTTTCATGTAGTCCAGGGAGGTACGTCTCAAGTCATTCACTCCAACATGGACAATGACAGAGTCATATTTGTACTTGTTGTGGAGTGACTTGATTGCATGCATTATGTGGCAGATCCTGGCACTCGACAGGCAGCTGACTGTAATTTTCTTCTTGTTCCGCCTGGTGAGTGGGACATCAGTGTGACTGACTATAGAGTCACCTATGACTAAAGTGTTGGATACGTTGTCTTGCCTTAGGGACTGTTGCTGGGTGGCACACTGGTGTTGTGAGCTATGTGACACCTGGGTTGTGATTGGTGTTTGTTATCACACAATAAAATAACATCCCTGAATTATAGGAAATGTTATACATCATAATAAAATGCACAAGTCAAAAAAAAATAATCAGCAATGTCACAACTCACATGTAATAAATACATGGAGCAATGTGATTATACAGCAAAATAAAGAAAATATAAAAAAAAAAAAAAAAAAAAAAAAAACACAAAATGCGTTTGTGTTGCTGGACCCAACATTAGCAGCTTTTTCAGAGATATGTATCAACTGTTACACACCTCTAAGTGCTGTTATGCTCAGGTCTTATTGAAGGGATGACTGTCCCTGAATTATTTGGTTCATATTCTCATGCTGTCCACAGAAGTTTACAGATTTTAGTCTGCAAGTAACGGCTTTATTTAACTAAGAACAGAATTTAAAAGCAGTCCCTGAATTTTTCATTCAATAACATTTACTTATTGTCTATGTGACAGCACTAGCTAAGTGCTTTATTTGCTTTCAAAGCAAGTAAAACATTTTTTTTTAATTTATTTTCTAACTTGTAATATATGGTGTATATAAATCTCCATGCACTGCAAACAGTTCTGACCAGGTCTCTCTGATCACAACTAATTATCATGCGTTCTCAAGGAGAAATTCTTGGCATCTATATATGGGAACATATAATACTATGGTTATGATGAGAGACCCAATTATAAGTTTCCATATGGTTGTAACATATTATATCTAAAAAAACTTTTCATGTAATCAAAAAACATCTTAAACTTTCATCTAAAACACATGAATGTTATATCTAAAATGGCATATACTGCAAATACTTATCAATTTTTTTTTCAGGGGAAAAACTTCTCCCAGATCGATCCATGTTGGGGGCTTTACTCTCCACATGCACTTTAATTAAATATACTTACTCCATATCCAATAACCAGAGAGAAAAGCGAAAACACCACCCGCTGTTAATCACTGCTGATGCACAAATGTGTGGGAGGTCATTAGCAAACAATGGTGCATTAGATTAATTGGCCTTGTAAATCCTGCCTCGCTAACATCCTAAATGAAACCAGCATTAATTGCTTATAACCATAGCTTCAATTTAGAATAAATGAGGCTTTGATGAAATGTCAAATACTCATATATGGATATATCTATAGCTATACATGTACCTGTGTATATATCTATGTCTATATCAATACCTATATATATATATATATATATATATATATATATATATATATATATATACACACACACACATACACACACACACACACACACACACACACACACACACGCACATATATAGATATATAGATATATATGCCAGTAAAATGGGCATACAAACCTTGAAAGCAGTGTCGAGGAATACAGTCCAATCCTGACAAAAAAGCAGAACAAGCTGGTCCAATAAGGCATATAAGATATGCTGACAGTCGAGAAAGACAAATGCATCTACCATTCTCCATCACGTTTACTCAAAATGACCCCCTCCAATAAATGTGTACACACACACACACACACACACACACACACACACACACACACACACACACACACACCAGGATTGCTGTTATACAAAGGCTTTTGATAAAGGCAGTGTACACAGAATAATGCCACTTGTGGCGTGACCCAAGGCACTTGGTTGGAGTTTATTAATTGTTTGCATACTGTGGACTATGCTTCAAAATGACCCAGTGAATATATATATTTATATGTATGTATGTATGTATGTATATAACATAATCTATTCATGCTGCTTATCAGACCTTCAGGTCCCTGAGAATGGATTTTCTATAATGAAATAGAAGGGACTCGTATGGTTTGATTATAGTTACAAGTGTGCAATTCTTATAGTAAAAGCCACTGTCTGTGAATATAAATGGATATATATAGGATAGGGTGGAGAAATTAGTATTTTTTGTTTGACTGCAGTTTCAGGATGTTTATTATATGAAAGTAGACTTTTCAGTTTATGTGTTTCTTAATTATTTCAACTGTTTTTGGTCATGGCTGAGTTTGTGCAGAAACACATTATTCCCATTTTTACTTCCTCCATGGTTTTACAACATTGGAGTGAATGTATAAGAGAGCATGGTTTGTTAATCTTTGTGATCAACTGATTTATTTTATTCCTTTCATGGTTAGCAGTTTTTAACAAAATAAGCCACTCTCTATTCCTCTATCAGTCTGTGTGTCTATCTGTCTATATATGTGTGTGTGTGTGTGTGTGTGTGTGTGTGTGTGTGTGTGTGTATATATATATATATATATATATATATATATATATATATATATATATACACATTTTCCATTCTCTTCAGATTTACCATGTGTGATAATTCATTCCTGCTCTCCAAAACACCAAAACACCAGCAATAAACATAAGGGTAAGCTTTTGCATGCAGTACTTGCCTACAAGAATACAGGCTGTTACCAGCTCTGTCACACCTCCCATCTTATCCTCCTTTTTTTTTTCTGTCTTCACTTCATATCATAGTCTGATTTACTTTTCCACTTCTAATTATTCCCTTTCGTCAATTTATACTTCAAGCAAGTATAATTCCACAATACTAACAATCATTAGATTGCAGTTATTGCAGTTCTTTTACATAATTTTACCCCCACAACCTCTCATTCTTTTCTTATTGACTCCAGTAATTTATGCAAATGTGTGTCTCCTTCACCTTCTATCCCTAACCTGTCAGGATAGGAGGTATGCAGTTTGCCCACACAAATATTAATTTTCTTTAGCAAGACAATTTCATTGTCAGGAATGTACTACAAGTAAAGCTGTTAGTAGCAATCAGTTGCAGATTATAAGTGAGGCTATACATGAGCAGCTGCCTGGGGCCCACAGCTCTAAGGGTCCCATGTCAAGCCATCCAGTATCTGTAGCAAAATAATTAAATGTTTTGTTATGTTCACTACTGCTAGCTCTTTTTATTTAGTCATCTTGCTGAATATAATGAATGCTAATAAAATAAACACATATCTACATACACTCTGTAAAAATATACAGATATTTGAAAACAGTTTTGTGCATTTGATATTTTTGCCCAGCCACTATTATTATCTTCAAGAATTCATAGAAAAATAGTAATATAACTATATCAGTATACAAACCAATATATTTAATTGTTCATAATATGAATGTTATACTTTCTAACCTCTCTTTCAGATATATTTATGCCTGTGATTGTGATACTGAAGTTTCAAAAAAAATAATAATCTTAATAAGGATATTGGAAAAAAAAATATATATATATTTATGAATATGATTACAATATGATTCAAAAATAAAATAATGCATCATCCTTTATCTAAGAATGTACTTACAAGCTTAAGCTATGCTGCAAAAACAAGCTAGTATTAATATTAAAGAAAATTTCCTAAAGACACCTATTTAGTTTGATTAGTGGTGCCTAAACAATTACAATAATTATTTTCATCACATGCTGTTAAATTCCAGCTTTATATTTATTCTCAAGTTTTATACATATCTAAGGGTAGTCAGAAATAAATAATTGTTAGAGTTATGTGAATTACTATAAGTGATGGCAGGCACAGAGAGGACAGACTTACAAATGCAGTGTGTTCATGCTGTCAGAGAACTAGTGCTGTATGCATCATATGCAAATTACTTCATAAAGCTAAGCATATAACTATTAGCCCACTACTAAGAGCAATTATGTATGCAGATGACAAAAAGGGTGCACTTTAGAACTAAAAGGGAATAATGCCAGCAAGAGGTTCCAAAATTTGGTTGAAACAAGATTTAATAAAATTCAATAAACTGAAATGATTAAGCACTTCCCACTCTGGAGACTTCATCAGATTGCAAGACATTTTTAAAAACATGCTTATATACTTATAATAAAACATTTCCTTTGATTAGTTACAGTCTAATTAAAATTCATTACAGTAGGGCAAATTGCTTCTTAAAGCTACAGTGAATATTCATTCACCATAACACGAACAATCCCTACAAATGATAAATCTAATTATAAACCAAAATGAAATTGAATATTAAATGTTATCTTAAAAACCACATACCATATCAAGTACTTGATAATAAAAAGCTTAGAACAAATAAATAATGAATGTTTTTTGCAAACCTGTCCAAAGATACTTTAGAGTTTACTTGCCTTCATCTGCAGTACAGGTGAGATATATGCATGCTCATTTAATCCTCCTGGAAAAATGGCCCCTAATCTAAGCTGCCATTCCAATTCCTGCTTCACTAACAAACACTTGCAGTCCCCCCACCCATGGGTTTTGTACTACATGCTCAAGAATTCCAAAACAAAACTTCTTAAAATATATATATGATATAAATTATTATATTATATAAAGCACTATTTTCTTTCTTGTTAGCCATATCATAGATGTGCTCATAAATACACGTATTAAGCATTTAAGTAGTTTTGCCAACACAAAATGCAGTGCACATAGTGCATTTGACCAAATAAGCCACTCCTTGCATGGTACATTTACCTGACTGGAAAGTGGTACTAGAGTTTGATATTCTCTAACAAATAAGTTTACTCATTTGAAATGTATGAATGTCATCTACAATGCCCACAAGATACAGTTCCCCTCTCCTTATTTGTGGTATAGGGGCATCGATTGGCACTCTCTTAAAAATGAATTTGTAATGTTGGGAGCTGTCTTGAAATTAAAACTGGGCTCAAATCCAAAAATGTTATATTGAACCACTAATGCTTTTTCATATGTCCCCTTACTTTGAGACAATTGAATCCCTCCAAGGTCAATGCCTAAAATTGATTTATTACCTCCCCCATTCAGCAAACACTTTATCACAAATAGAGCTAACTAAATTATGAGGGCAACCTCTAACCAAAAACATTTCCTTTAACTTGTCCAATTCCACCACCCCTGCACTTCTCATTGGAAGGGGATCATTCTGGCCACTCTGATGCATTGTCCTTTTACTAAACTATTCTTTTGTGAGAGGGGAGTGCAACTAGTGTAGTGCAGCTAGGAATTGCAAAAAGTAATTTTCCTATAAATGTTTTATTTAAACTCTGATGTATGTTTTACAAGTGTATGTAGGTAATTGATCCTCTCCCCATTCCAGGTATAGGTGAATTTGAAAATGTTCATGGTATTATTTAAATATTCTACCAGGAAGCGTACCTATTCCTCAGTACCATCCCTTAAAATAAAACTATCAAAGTATCTGTGTTACAGCTTGATATTCTGAAAATATGTGTTGTTGAATACATATTTGTTCACCTATTCCAGTAGAAGAAATTAGCAAATATTGGGGCACAAGCCCATGGTGACCCCTTTAATTTTCTGAAAAAATTCTCCTTAAAAAAATATAATTGCACTTTAGAACTATAGAGGTCAATTCAACAATCAGATTAATTTTTTCATTAGGTAAAGAGGGGAAGTGGATTAAACAATCTCAAAAAAGCTCTAGGCCTTCTGTCCTAAGAATGGCAGCGAACATATCAACAACATCAATGGATACAAATGTAAGATCTTTGTTCTACACTTCCTTTTTTGTTGTTCCTAAAGCAACCAACACATTTTTCAAGAGATGGGGTACCACTTCATAAATATGCTTCAGCTACCTGTCAATAAGGACTGCTACAGGGTATGCCTTAGACCCTTGGACTGACACTATCGGTCCAAATGGGGGTTAACAATATTCATATGTATTTTTGTAATGCCGAAAAATAGTGGGGATAGTGGGCTTAGGTTTCATTAAAAAGTTATGTTTCTCCATATTTATTCTTTGATCCAATAAACATTCCTCCAAATATAAATCATTCCTATGGTATGCTATAGTAATTTGATGTTTTGAAACTAGGGTGTACACCTCAGTATTGTATAAAATCTCTAACATGGCATTTGAATAACCATGGGCATAATATGGCACTGTTTCACCCCCAGGTTTCATAATTTGCAGCATTCTATCATCCTTTAACTTATCAAAAAGCAATTTCTTTTCTGTGGTCAAATTAAAAATATGTATATTATAAGAATGTCTCCAATTGTAAACTTCTTCTGAGAGATTTCTCTCAATAATATGAATAGTCAGGTGTGTGGGGGAATTAAACACACTATGCTTTTTTACATTAACATCCTGCTCTTTATCACTTCCCCTTATGTCCTTTTTCTTATCATGAAATAATGCAGTTAAGTTTCCTAGTAAATAATTTCAGCACAATCGGCAAATCAACTACATCAATATTCTTTGTAGGGACAAACTTATAGCCCTTTTGAAACTAAGAAAAATGTACCCTTGTGATAGCATTATTTGTATAATTGTATATATTCTACCCCCCCCCCCATGTGAGAAATAATACCTGCATTTCCCATATTTAATATCTCCTCTTTCCCCTGGTGGTAGTGGCAAAAATGATCAAGTGATTTGGACCAGGATGTCCCAGATGTGTGGAACGACTCGCCAGTCTCCCTGAATGCCATAGCTTCTGTAAATCCCATGTCTCATCTCTGTGTTTGTCTCTCTATCCAATGAGTCTGTGAAAGTAGCTATCATCTCCTCCCCACCTTCAACATCTGAGGCAGGTGAGCACTCTAAATTTGGATGGTATCCCCTCTCTTCATTTCTCAAAAAAGACAAATGTTTAATAAGGTACCCCTCCCTGTTTTTATATTCCTTGATACCTTTCTTAATACATTCTCATATAAACTCTTATAACACCAGCAAAAGGGTTCACAAGTTGGTTGAAACATGATTTAATACAATTCAATAAACTGAAATGACTGACCACCTTTGTCCAACCTGTGGGCCATCTTGCTTGCATTTTTTCTTTTTGGTTATTGTTTTTTTTTTATTACACTACACCTTTACTCCTTATTTTGGTTGCACTCCACAACTAAAATTGTTATAATGAGCTGAGATGATCATGTATTCTGAATGTCTGGACATTCCCATGTACAGGAGCTTTACTCATATTATGCTGCTAAGAATAGCATTAGCTTTAGCCAAGCAGCATGTCATTGTGGCCACTTTCAGAGCCACTATCTGCTACGCTGCTTGCTGTCAACACCGCACTGCAGCATCTGCCAGCTATAAAAGATGGGCATTCCAGACTGTGGGAATTATGCCAGTGCTTTTCAACTAGCTTATCTTTTGTCAATTAATGTAACAGCTTACCAATCCAGGCAACCATAGTGGGTAAGCTTTTATGTTCATTGCCCCCATAGCATTTCAATTGGTATCCTAAGAACTTGCCAAAACATTTGAAGAATCAGCAAACATCAAATTATAACTACCTGGCACTAAAAGTGCTTTCAGAATTATAAGTTGACCCTGTAAATGAGGTCATCTATACCACTGTAGGGTAAACCCCATTTCATTACTGAAGGATGACTTGTATTAATGCTGAAAAGGAAACTATAGGCATAAATTTGATCCACAACCTGTCTGCTGTAATACAGACTGGCATTTGTTTGATAGTTTTGAATTTTTGTATGTGTCTTGAAACCTCTTAGTAAGGATTTTTGAATTTATGCAGATGAGATACATGTTTATGACATTCCCTCTCCACCCATAAACATGCCCCCCTCCCCTGGATGGCCATTCTTCATGTGTCACTATGCTGCACTATCCAGCTAATAAAGTCTAACCATCTAACCTTTATCACTTGATAACTATGTAATTTAGGGAATCTGCCCTTTCTTCCATAGGCAATTATCACTCCTGTCTAGGAGAGTGTGCCACTACATATATTCCATATTTCCAAAAAGAAGTTAAAAGTCAAAAATACATACTGTATGTTTATGAGAAGATTGTATTCACCATAGCTATTGGATTTTTATGTCCTCATCAACAGATGGAATGAATAACAATAGGATATGTA
The DNA here is from genome assembly GCF_019279795.1 of Protopterus annectens. Taxonomy (NCBI): domain Eukaryota; kingdom Metazoa; phylum Chordata; order Ceratodontiformes; family Protopteridae; genus Protopterus; species Protopterus annectens. Next base: position 316,500,705 of record NC_056749.1, on the reverse strand, counting down.
CAGTTTAGGGCTCTAACCTATTCAGTGAATAGCATAAAATATGGATATTCAAGCTGGCTTTAAAGAATTGGCTTACAATAATAACTTGATTAAAACTAGTAGAAGGATTAAATGTACCACAAACCTGGTTATTTGTTTCAGTTAATTTTCTGAGTGTTCATGGGTGTTTGACAACTTCCCAAAACAAGTGGATCATACAGCTATCAGCTTTAGTACAAGCGTACATTACTGAGTGGAAGAGTGTTAAATGCTTATCTATAGACAGGTTTAATTTTGGATTATATAAATGGAAAGTAAACTTGCTTAGATACACATGAGAGTTATAGACCTTAATAGCAGGACCACTAGCCTTACTTTAAGAAGAAACGTTAATTCTGTATGGTCTGTGTTTAAGCCTAATATCTGTGGAAGTATAGTTGAGTAACATTCCATTTATACATACCCGTGTACTTTCAAAGTGATGTTATTACTGTATACTATCTTCTGTATACTCTAGTTTAGACCCCATTCATGGGCATTTTGATTAATATATACTAAATACTAATGATGGGATTGCTATTATTAACATCTTGGTATCATGTATTTATCTGTTTTCCATATGACCTCTGCATTTATTCTTTCGTATATAGTCAGTGACTATTTTTGTTCCTATTAATTACCACCATTGGGATGCATATCAACTGTTATTGGTTCTATTTACTTTTGGGCATCGACTGTTTATGATGTTATTTATTTAACCCATGATTCTTTCTAACAGCTGCCTGTTAATGTATGGTTTTACAGTACAACAAACATGGAGATTTTCGAAAAGAAAAAAACAAAAAAATAATATGTATATATACTTACTGAAGCACTTGTAAACACTGGGTTAAACATAGATTTTAGCATTCTGAAAGACAGAGGGGAAAAGTGCATTGCTTATAAAGTTACTGCTTCATGTGAGTCATCATTTGTAATGAACACTACTTGAACATATATATATATATATATATATATATATATATATATATATATATAATAATTTATATATTAAAGTATCACATAGATACTTCAGCTCAGCTAATATTACTCATTCAGAACAGTCTGTAATGTATATGAGATTGTTAATGTTCATATCTTACTTTATCAGAAAAATATGTTTAGCACTTTTTATCTTACATATCATTTTCTATCCATTTGCATAACTTTTTCACCTCCTTACACTCTGCTTCATTAACCTTTCCAGTGAGGAACTTACCCCTTCAAGTAAGTCAATAATTCTCTCTATATATTTTATAGCATTTAACAAATGTCTCTTATATAAAAGGTGTATGTAAAGCAAGACAGGTCAATTTTCCTCATCTACTCAGTTGTCACCAAAACATGAATATTAACCCCAGAAGCCCCTCCCATTGTGCAGTGAAAAGTCCCTGTGATTGCACAACTCCTTTATCTCAAGCATTAAAAATATTCTAAAATGACTATTTGCGTAAACGAGAAAAGGAGCTCAAGTATAATCTAAGCAAAAGATGTGTCTTATAAGAAATTTGCTAAAAAAAGGTGAAAATTAATATTAATGAGACAATTTAAATATTAAATATGCATGTCACTCATAACAACAATATGATGAAGTAATACTGTATTTTTGAAAAAAAAAACAGTAAATTACTATGAAACAGTACACTTCTGAAAGGTAGACTGTTCTAAAAAATGTGAAGTAAATATGTCTTACACATTAACTAACATTTAATTTTAGACTAAACATTGTGTATATAAACAACAAATATTAAAACAATCTTAACAATTATATGTGATATACATAGTATTTGTCCTAAAGAAAAACTATGTAGCCAGGTTCATTTAGGCCTACACTGTCTGTTTACACCATGTGATTCGAGCGCTGTGAAGCACACATGGTAGCAGAATGTTCTGGATTCAGTAAGCAGCTCTACCTGGTGTGTAGACCTGCACAGAGCCACGCAAACAAGGTAAACACCATGGCATGCTAATTACAGCATAAGCAGCTGAATGGTATGCTAATTAACCAATCCAAGATGCAGGAGTTATTCAATAAGCTATAAAGCAATCGTGTAGACTCAGTGCTGGTTTTCCCTGCAAATTCCAAAACCTATAGGAATAGAGCAATGGATATATATATATATATATATATATATATATATATATATATATATATATATATATAGATATCTTCACATAGAGAGAGAGAGATAGATACAGTAGATATAGATATGGATCTACTTTGCATATTGATTTTACACTCTTTCAGACAAGTACTTTGAAACGAGATATCACTTTGCTGATAGTTACATCAATGAAACACCAGCTGCTACAACAAAACAAAAAATATACATTTTCTTACATTTTTGCAGAGGCCCATGTGTCCTACATACCCCCTGCAAATTATACATACCAACTCTGAGATTGCACTACAGTGAGGAAAAGGGTGCATTTCCTGATCCTCACTGTACCATGATCTCCATTGAGAAGCTCCAAGCACTGTGAGACATGCACAGCAGGTATTTCTTTGATGCAAACTTTGGCAAAGTAAAGGTTTGCAGATGTCTGGCTTTAAAGTACTCATCTCATTGGTTTAAATTTTGGTAAAGTGTAAATTCATTAATGCAAAGGAGACCTATGTGTGTATACCTATATATATATATATATATATATATATATGTATATGTATATATATATATATATATATATATATATATATATATATATATATGTATATTTATATATATATATAGAAAGAGGGAGAGAAAGAGAGGAAACAGATTTTTCTTAAATTACATTTCAGCATATGCAGTATATAGCTAAAAAATGCAAGCATGCCTTCTCGAGTTGCAGATATATCTCAAAGTAGTAGCCTTTTATTTGTTCCCCACATAAATACATTTCCTCACCTTCAGGTTCCCTAGTTACATAGTTGCCTTTTTATGGTGTAGATTCAGGGCTGTTAGCATGCTGAAAATGCAAATGAGGTTTGAACTCATTAAAATTGCTGAATCCCAAATGCTTGGCTACGTACAGCACATGTAAACATAGTGCAGGCACTTCTTCAGTTTTTGTTGCTAGTGGATCACAACCGTGAATGATTACTAGTAGGGATAAGGAAAACACAACAGCAACGCATACTGCCCTACCTTCAGTGAGTGTATCAGGTTAGACTTACAAAGTATATAGAAGTAATTTTCACAAGGTTGGAAATGTAAGCAAGCAGGACACAATTCACAGGTTCTGTTCATTAACATCCAACCTCCCCTTCATTTGTTGACAACTGTATATTATTAAAAAACAAACAGCCAGCACTCTACTGGAGCATACATATTTTAATGTGTAAAAACAGAAGATTCAGACTGGTTTTGGCCCAATGGCCTTTTTCAAAGTGAAACACAGTCAGTATGAGCACCACATTATACATCAAAATATAATAGAATAATTAAGCCCAATTAAACTTCTTCTTCTTCTTCTTTCGGCTTTTCCCGGTTAGGGGTCGCCACAGCGGATCAACTTGTCCGCACATTGAATGGCAGTGGAGTTTTACGGTGTCGAGTTGCCAGCCCGGCGCCCAACCTTCCACAGAAGGCACACTCACACGCACACCTAGGGCCAATTTAGAGTGTCCAATCCACCTGCTGCATGTCTTTGGGATGTGGGAGGAAACCGGAGCACCCGGAGGAAACCCACGCGACCACAGGGAGGACATGCAGACTCCGCACAGAAGGCACCCCAGCCGAGGATCGAACCGGAGAACCTCTTGCTGTGAGGCGGCAATGCTAACCACTGCACCACCGTGGCCGCCCTAATTAAGCCCAATTAAACAATTATTACAAATGTTCATTGAGACCAAGTGAAAACAATCCTTTCAGCTTCACAATCCAAGATTTTTCTTTTTTATTTAACAATTTGTGCCAACCAGTTTTCATGGATCTATGTCCCAAAATTCTATCAATAACAATAAATTTAAAAGTAGCTGTCTTATGAATAATGGTATGCTTATACAAGGCATTTGCTGAATACTTATTTCAAATATTACTAAGATGTTCTAAAATACACAATTTTGGGGGTCTGGAGGTTTGGCCAACATAAAAGGCTGTGCATGAACAAGTTACAAGATAAATAGCCCAATCACTATTACATTTACCAAACACTTTTATGGAAAGGGCTGAGGGTAAATTGTCTATTACATTTCTGTAAGCATAATTCTATCTGGACTTGGATGACCTTCACAATTAAATAAGACACATACACAACTGGATCTAAGTATAAGAACTTTGTTAGGTCACACACATATATGTGGAACACCTCAAACTGTTAGCTGTATTTATGAATTATTCCTGACTTTGTTTGAGCAGCACTTCTTCTGTGGCAAAGATGGGAAATCAACACTGTGTAACAAAATGTTTTGTCTCTTATGCCTAGGTTTCAATCTCACACTTCAAATATCAATTTTATCAGTGTATAAAGCCAAAAACAAATATATCAGATCATGACATTTATGCCTCCAGTGCTTGTCTGCAAATGTAAGTCTCCTTAAGCTACCTTCCAATTTTCAGTACATATTTCCAAGCTACATCAGCAGACACTCATCAAACTAAGGTCAAGTATCAGAGTAACCTTCCTGTTTCAAATATTTATGTCATCCCTGTTTGGCACTGCTGCTGTCCACTTAACATCATGCAAATGTGGTTGGCATCATTGCTGTGGTTTGTGCACTTCCCGTAAACGTGATAACTGAAATTGGTGGGAAAGCATCATTTTCCATTGCTGTAGGTCAGGTGTTAGAAATGTCTGGAGTTAGTGAGGAATCTGCCCAGTTTAGGGCACAGAGATGGGGTGTCCAGGAGTCCAGAATATTTATTGGACTCCTGGTAAAGCACCACAGCCAAAGGCTTCTGCAAGGGGACTATTCTGGCTCACAGTACAAGTCTGAGGCATGGAGTAGTTTGTCTCAGGATGTATCCAGTGCTATTGGCATCCCATGCACTGGAGAACAGTGTAGCCATCATTTTAATGACCTGCACAGACACAAAAGGGATACACTCAGCCATTGGTTGACTGAATTTGAGACTTTGGACATCCCACAGCTGTACAAGTATGAAATAACAGAGCTAAATATAAGCAAGATTGATATGCATAGTGCTCTTCTGTTCTGTTCTTTCCCCAGCTAATGGCAGCACAGAGTTCAATAGACATGCTCCTGCTGCTCAAATGGAGAGAATTAGGAAGCAAGTGGTATGTATGTAGTACAAGAGAAGTAGTGTTGTAACTTTAAAAGGTAAAGACAGAGTTTTGTTTTTTATACAGTTGTAGCAAATTGAGCATGCATAGCCTAACTTTAAAAGCAAGTATGCATGCATTAGTCTGTAGTACAAACAGACTTTAGGAGTCAACTATAAGACTGTAGTCAGAGGTTACGGGTTCAAATACCACGAGTCACAACTATACAGGTCTGCATTTCCTTAATAATATTTACACTAAATTAAACTCTATACAAGTGGCATAAATGCTCTGCTAATTGTAATCTGTATAATTGGAACACACATATGTGCAGTATAAGCACATTTCTAGGATCATTTCAACAATCTGTAGTTAGAGTGTGTATTTGTTAGGAAGTATACTCAAAGGTAATACTTCAAATAAAACAGAGTTATAATTCAGTTTCTGCTCTGTATGTCACATATGATGGTACTAATCTTACCTCTTTTTATCCTCTCACCCCAATATCTATCTCTGTTTTTTTCTATGTGTCATCAAAATTTCTCCATGTCATCCATGTGTATCGAATCACTAAATGCTACACAACACAGTGAGGTATGCCAGCTCCAGTGGATCAGCCTGCCCCTCCTCCACGTACTCCAGCACTGATACCCAGCATGTCTAGGATGCAAACTGGCAGCACTGCCTGTGCTGCTTCACAACTACCTGCACCCTCAGGTGGTACTGCCCTGGCAGCTGGTGCATTCGTACCCCTTAGAACAGTGAAAGAGGTGAGGATTTCATCACCCACTGGGGATGCCAGGATTGGTGCCTAGGGTCATGCATCACACCACTGGTGTATGCCTACACCTGATGGAGAGGCTGCTCTCCTTCATGGTCCATAAGAGGAGAAGATGTCAAGCACTCCAGCCCCTAGAGGAGTTAGGGGGACAGTGATGAGAGTTCAGTGGGTGAGGACTGGATTCTTGCTGTCTCCATGTTTGATGGGTGCGAGCCTGCGTTCTCCCCTTCCTCACCCCAATCATGGTGTTCCCCAACCATTTGTGTCCCTCACTATCCCCATGTCTTTTCTTGTTTGTCTTGTTTGTTTGAATTTGCTTCCTCACCTACCCAACTTACATGACCCAGAAATACCTGCATCCCTTACCCAGCATTCCTCTCATACTGAATTTAAAAAAAATGGGCACATGTTCCTCAAAAAAACTATCATCCTATTCATAGCTCTCCATTTCGCACATGCATCTTCTAGAAATACTTGTGCAGTCCAGTTGGCTATACAACATGATTATGTTGTTGTCACCCCTCTGCGTGCAGGTGGCAGTGCAAATTCCGCTAATATTCTGCACATATTATCATTTTTTATTGTTGAAAAAATGCATAGCTATGATTCTTTCCTACCTCCCTCTTTTGCATTCCTGTATTGCTTTCTCTTTATTCTTTCCCATGCTTGATCCCCATTTCATCACTTTCCTATATACCCCATTTTAACATGTATAATGTACTCAAAATATAGAATCCCACACAACACACATAAGTACCAGAATAAACACTGGATCCCTTCACATTTTGGCCTCCATGTTTGCTCAGAGTTTGGCATCATGCACTAATGCCAAGCAACATGCTTAACCCTGCTGCGCTATGTCAACACACACAATAACATGCTGAATATATTATAAAGAATAATGTCATTGCCTTATCACTGTTTATTTAAAAGTATTACATACACCTGGATTTGAATCCAGTATCATCTGGGCTCCAAAAAGAAATATGTCACTGCATTTGCACCTGCTGCCACAGAGTCAGCTAAGCAGCTTGTGTGTTTCATACACCAAGTAATAACTCTCAGAATTTTAGCAATTCAGCTTGAATTTGTGCACTGCTGAGCTGTGTATAAACAGGGAAAGTAATGGAAATCTGTATCTCTCATGAGCAAATCCTTTGCCAAGCATTGTGCAAACCCACCGCACTATGCAAAGTCGCTATTAGCATGTATTACTGTGGATTACTGGCCATTTACTCTTCATGCCATGAAACCACATATGGAAATATAACTAACTGAAGGCCCCATCTAACAATATGTCATATATTTACAGTGCAGCCATTTGCAACCCTTGTCTCTTAGTGCTTGTTCACAAATCTATAAACTACACTACATAAATTATTAACAAATGTGTGATATGCAATGCACATCAATTTGGTAACACCAGGGCAGGGTGAGAGACTGGCCTGGAGCCCAAGTAAAAGTCACCACAGTTGAATATACCTGCACATCCATTAACTGCCCCTGGGAACTATTGACCCATATGCCTAAGCAGCCTTATCTGCAAGGCTGTGGGAACAATCATCATGGACCTTATCCACAGGGACATAGGTGACCTTCAACACTTTTGATGCGACCCATTTTGGTTTTGTCAGTGGTAGATTTTGCTTATTAAACCTAGTGGACCTCTTTGATAATGTCCACAAAGCTCTGGATGAGGGAAAACAGGACATACTGTATGTTGATTTTAGCCAAGGCCCTGGACACAATCACCCATTCAGGTATCATAGAGGAAAATCTCCCATCTAGGGATTAACCCATACATTAATAAATGAGTACCACATGGTTCCAGCTACAGAACACATACTGTCAAAGTTAGGGAGTCCACCTCCACCAGTAGACCAGTTACCATTTGAGTATAACAGGGATCTGTGTCAGCCCCTCTGCTGTTTGGAAACTGTTTCTCTGAAGTCTGGATGAAGGCAGATGATCGTTGGCTTACCAAGTTTGCAGGTGACTGTCAAATGGGCAAAATCATATAGAGTCCCCCAGTGATGTTAACATATCACAGAAAGGTCTGGCACAGGCATATGATTGGTGATAAGGCAGCTAATTATGATACTTAGTACTCTCCTGAGCTCAAATTCAGTGGTGTGAGAGTTGGGAACACAGGCTGAGAGCAATCTAAACTTCAATCACTATGTGTCCATAGTGGTAAGTCACCAATTCTACATTATGCACCTCATAAATAAGGGCATCACATCCAAGACCAGGAAGATCATGTCTCCAATGTACTCAGCTCTTATCAGACCACTAGTAGAGTACAATGCTTCCTTCTGTATCTACTTCAATAGACACCTGCAGCAACTAGAGAAACCACGGTGGTTTCTGACCAGGAGAATCCAAGGCTTCCAAAGCATGACATACATGGAAAGACTGAGCCTGTCACTGCACTCTGTATCATACAGGCTTCTGAGAGGCAACCTGTGCTTGGCCTATAGAGCAGTCTAAGACTCTGCCATACTGGAAATGCTGGACATCCACATGAAGTGGGACAAAAATAACCTGATCCAGAGATATCTACCTACCCAGTGCCATAAAGAGAACATGCTTAGGGAGACAGCTATATCTCCCAGAATTTGCTGCTCCTTTGGAATAGGCTAGCACTGAATGTGAAACAGTGCTTCTCAATGACCCTATTCAAGTGTAACCCTGATAACTAGATAGGAGAACATAAATTCAGCCCAGTGGTGGCACCTATGTCCCACATGGACAGGGGCAGTCGGTGCTAGTCACAAAATCGCTCTGCTAACAATGACCATCTTACTATGCTCAATAAGGGTACTTGGGTTTTTACATGGCTAGACTTTTAAAGGCCATAGGGCCATTAGCCTAGTAAACTCCTATGAACCTATAAAGATGTGAACCTATGCAGGCCTCCCAACATCTTATCTCCTACATCCAGTGCTGATGTCATCCACTGCAAGTTGTTCCACAGCCTTGAAAAAGTCAGACTTATGATGTGGCACTTATGGAAAGTACTGAGCTGTGTAGTTTGTGTACTTAGATAGGTAGGGGGTTCTATTCTTAATGCAATTGTGTGTGTGTGTGTGTGTGTGTGTGTGTGTGTGTGTGTGTGTGTGTGTGTGTGTGTGTGCGTGTGTGCGTGTGTGTGTGTGTGTGTGTGTGTGTCTATCCAGAAGAGCATAAGTGTATATCCTACAGTTATCACTCCAATCCCAAGAATTGACAGTATTTTCACACTTGCACATGCCTATGCATCCAGTCCATGTAGGCCTCCCAACATCTTCTCTCCTACATGCACTTCTGATGTCAACCACATGTTGTCCTGCTAGATGTCATCAGCTATAAAGTGTTGTCTGAGAAACTCCAAGTTAAACTTGCGCTGTGGAACTTGCCTTAAATACAGAGTTCTGTAGTTTGTGTATTTATATAAGTAGGGTTTGATTTGCACTGCATCGACTGGGGTGTGTGTGTTAGTGCTCTTGCATAACATTACAGACAGTCTTTTACACCAGCATGTGGGGCAGTGCTATTACCATTTTCTCCTCAGCAGACACTGCTGATGTCATCAGTTATATCTGATTTGTGGATGTGCACTACTCTCAACAGAGCAGGGTCAGAGACTGGCCTGGAGGCCAGGCAGAAGTCATCTCATCCTATATGATCTAGATTACAGTGACATGGCTTTTATTCTATCCAAATACATCATGGTATCATTTGTAGGCCCTGTGTTTTCTTGGTGAGAAACCCCTGGGTTCTTTACAGCTACAGCATGTGTCTGCTGAGGTATATGCAAAAGAGAGCATAATACTCTGTTAGTGTTCTGATGAGGTTCAGGTACAGAGCTGTAATATAATCCTCAGATGTGAATACAATGGCGGGACTTATGATGTGCACAGCATAGGCTTTCAATACCAATGAGAAAACTTGATGGTCGAAGTTCAGATTGCTATCTATGTGTGTTCCCAGTGCTTGCATGACTAGGTTCCAGCATAGCAGGACTGTTGCCAATGATGTAATTAGCAGGGAATTCCACTTTGTAGAAGGACAAAATAAAGACCCAGTTTGCATTTATCTGTAGACTTTGTAGCTTTGTCACCAATCATTTGTCTGTGTTAGCCCCTCCTGTAGTATATCATCACAGGCAGATTCAGTGATTGCACCCAGTATGCACGAATCAGCAAACAAGGTAAGTCAAAGGCTGTATACTTTAGCCCAAACTGTCGAGAAATGGATTCCAAACAGTAAAAGGGCCAAGCACAGATCCCTGGGGTATGCCAGTGGTGACAGCTCTACTGGTACAGGTTGATTCACCAGCTTTCACAGTATGTGTTCTGTCAGTGAACTAATTGGTTACCCATCTAGTGACATAAGGGTTAATTCACAGCTGGGTGAGTTTCTCAACAATACCTGCATGGAGATTGTGTCCAAACCCTATGCTAGATCAGGATAGCCATCCATCTGTCATCCAGGGCTATCACATAGAATCAATCACAGATCACCTATCATGTGCATCAGCACATATAACTTCCTGACAGAGTGAATACACACTTTAACACACTCTCCACACAGACTGTGTTCCTGTAGAAGGGTATACATCAACGTGCATCCATGTGAGTTGGGGGGGGGGGTATAACACATGATGCATGCATGTATAGACGCATCCTAACTCTCCACATCTGTGAGGTAGACCAACATGTGATCATGGACTTTTTACTAAATTGACACTAGTAATACCCCAGCTATGTGCAACAGACCTGTGTGAGTTGTTAATGCTACATCATTGTCTGTTACATGTCATCGAGGACATGCATGCCGACAACAATATCATTCTTTTGAACATGTCAAGCCCAAGGCATTTGATACAAATCTACACTGAGGTATTCACTCAACTCTGGCAGATGTGTCCATAAACATCTATATCACCAAGTGGGGAGACCACAGTATCATGTACATGACCTCAAAATATATTGAAATATGTGAAGTGAACTATATAACAGGTACCGTGATCAGGCCCATACATCAGGACTGTCCACTAGACCATTTCCTGTCCATTATTTAAGTCACAGACATCACAAATGACATACACATCCTGTGTCCAAACAGCTCTCTGATAGGCTAGAGATTGTGGGCAATTATTAACTTCAACTGCGATATTATATAATACAGACAGTCTCAACACATATCAAAGATTGCTGCCATAGCCATGATAACACCTACAATGACACACAGAGATGATGGGATTTGTTAAATCAGGGAAAAATACACAACTCAAGTATAATATAGGCATCACACCCTATAATCAGATGAATAGATATGTGACCTGTGTCTTGCAGTAGTTATTATGTGTAATGCCCACCAGCATATGGCCACAGTGCTGAATACTCCCTTATATTTAGCCACATCCCAGGCCATAATACCTCCATAGTTCACAGCCTTCATCACACCAGTAACTGAGTACAATGCACCCTTTTTCATGTACCTCACTACACATCTTCTAGTGATGTGTAATTGAAGTATACCATCTTTGTCCCAGTGTGCTCTCATACAGCTTATTGTCCATATCTAAGTATTCTTTTCATGACATAAACATTTCTGTCTAATAGTGCAGAAACCCCATCAAGTTGTAACACCAGCTGCATGTGTGATGCTTGTTCCAGTGATGCACACAGCACATACATAGCTGTTTGACAACATTAATGGCATGGGTAACATCTGAGACAGCATGGATTGTGCCATATACATATATGCCCTGTACACCAGCCAGCTAGCCTGCATTGATCATAATGTCACATACAGATAGAGCAGTGTCCCTCCCAACACCTCCAGCAGGTGTTACAGTGTCAAGACAGTGTGTGTATGATTACCCTCGTAGTTGCACATGTGTGTTTGTGCAAAACCATCTCTGATCATTCTAAATCACATATGTTATGTCAGAGACAAGGGATTCCTTGAGGTATTATTCTGATATTGTCCAGGATTATGTGTGCTTCTTTTAATGTTGTCCATGATCCTTTATCTTTTTCCCACCTGCTGGAGACCTATGCTGAGATTACACACATATTCAGGCAAATTAGTTTGCACACCTTCACAAAATGCAACCTACCCCAATTGTATATAAGATTCATGATAGATGTCTTCTGCATTGTTCATGTAAGGATGTTTATCTCACACATACATCTTCCCTATTGTTATGTCATGTTGTGTGACAGTCACATATTACAGATTTCTGATATGCAGTCCCTAATGTACCATATTGATATGTGATTGGTGTTGCTGCTACAATTATCTTCCATTGACATGCTCTCATCTGCTGTACATTAAGATGTTTCACCTGTCCTCTTTCCCTGTGTTCATTCCTACAATTCATCTCTGTGTTCTTATTCAATACACACACTTCCCCTGAGTGTTTATTTTACATGTCAGTCCATGTACCCTTACAGATCATTTGCACAACATCAGTAAAAAATTCCAGGAATAAGATTTCACAGTACTCTGCACTGTATACATTGTCATGTACTGTGTTTGGACCATATACATGTCAACCCTCTTAACTGTCCATATTTTCGCAGTATGTCCAGAATTTTGCTTTATATATTTTGGTTTGTTCCTTATTAAATGTGTGGTTTTCTGCCATATCACTGGGATGATCTCAGGACTGATGTCACTAAATAATTACTTACATTTGAGTTTCAGACTTCAAATCCTTCAGAAAATGTATCTTAACACAAACTTTAATATTTTAGCACATTTCTAAGTTTAAACGTGCAAAGATGAAGAATCTGTTGCTATTCCTGGGTCATTGCACCCCTCACATTATTTTGAGCATTGTCCAGATTTCTTGCATTAATAGATTGAGAACTATGGAAACTTATATTTTTGGCCCTTGTGATCATTGTGGCATTCCGCACAAACATGCTAACTGACTGTGCTCTGATGTAAACAGGATTGCTATCCATGTCACTTTACATGATTTCCAGCAAAGAAACACTGTTGCCAGCCATGAAATCATGCTTATTTACATTTAAATGTGATGTGCATAATAAATATATAATTAGTGGTGCTTCGCATTGTACATCCCCATGCAACATGTAAACTTCATGTAGTGAGAAGCCTACATGGAGTTTACTGACTCCCAGGAATGAATTAAAAACTTACATTATATTTAAGTTGACCAATTAAAGACAAATATTTATTCTCATGTTTCTATATGTATATTATTAGATATCCAAAAAGAATACTTTGTTTAGATAAAAAGGTAGTCCATTATATTACTGTTCCATTTTCATTAGGCTTTTTGATTTTTCTTAGGAAAAATCAGTCTTCAGTCCAGGTCTCTCTGCTTGCCTCTTTAGGCGTATATGACACCAATCCATTTATTCTTGCAGATTGCTAATCTCTTTAGTTTTAAGAAAGGAAAGGATATCTCATAAAGAGTTAAAAGTACTTGGCCGATCTGAGAGAAAGATTCTTAATGCTGGAAAAAATGTGGCACTTAACATCACATATTTATGGACTTTACCAGTGGTAAGCATGTCTTCCATTATTCCATTACTTTCTGAGAATAGTCATTATCAGATCTTATGCCAGAGCTATTAATTTTCAGTGGGGAATGTGCCCAAGCAGTTCTAATAACAAGTTCTTTGTACATATGTAAGATAACTTTAACAATAAATGACTTTATCTCTACACTATATGACAAGCCTTCCTTGAGGTTTCACACTTGCTGGGATCCAGCTGGTAAGTATATGTACCATATTTTTTCCTCTGATTTTCTCAGCAAACCAAATATTCTAAAATTATTTCTTTTCTCCCATTTTCTAAGTCACCCACCTTATCCAGAAGCCAGTTGTTTTGCTTTATAAAATATTCAGTGTGATTTCTGCTGCTTGCCCCATCTCCTCTTAATTTAGACTTGTTTCTGTACTGTCTACATGAGCATTTCTTTGCTGGATCATAGTCATAGAAGTTCAAATGTTTCTTTCTATTTTCCTGTATTCTATCTTTTTATCCCTATTGCCTATATTTAAGGATATTTAAGGATAATTCTTGTATGGATGAAAACCCATTCATTCAAAACCCTATTTTCCCATTTTTACAAATGAAGTTTGAGTATTACCTCAACAGTGATAATTATTTAGAGCTAATGATCACCCCACTGGTTGGCTAGTACTGCCATGGCTGTTCTTTCAAAGCACACATACACATGCACACTCACACCTATGGTCAATTTACAGTGTACTTCCAACCTACTGTATGTCTTTGGAATGTGGAAGGATCAGAAGTACATGGAGAAAGCCAAATGAACACAGGGATGACATACAGACTCTGCAGAGAAGACTCAACAGCTGAGAATTAAACTGGAGAACCTTTTTGTATGAGGTGATAATGCTACCCACTGCTCCATTCTTTGTAGAGATGTTCTCTTCTCAGCTCTCTGCTCAGTCTTGGAAGTCAACATCCTTCAAAAGGTCTGTTGATATATATTCTGATTTTTTTAATTCATTTTCAAGTAATATAATTTAGTCCTGAAAATAAATACACATTTTCCTTCAATCCTAGCAATGACTGGATCCAATTTGATACTAAATCCCAATCAAAAACGTTTTAATAGTAAAGAGCAAATCAAATTTTCTGTCCTCTAGCCACTTATCTCTAACATGCCCCAATTATGATATTAATCTCTGATGCTAGATAAGGCTGCTACATAAAGCTAGTAGAAGGCTTCATGCACTGTAGAGTTAAATGATACAAAATTGTTTAACTGCAGCTTTTTTAAACTGCTCACTGAGTGACTTGTCCATCATTCCAGTGTACGTTATGGCAATATGTTTTTTGCTGCCTTGATACGCTTATCACTAATTTATAACCATTCCCCTGATTTTATATTAGAGTCATTATAATTTTCTTAGTATTATTTAAATAAACTGAAAGAAAGCAGCAAGAAACATACAAGGAAGAAAATAAATCATATTACTTATTTGTTAGTGTGTACCTATTTTGTAAATAAACATATTTTAAATGATTTCTTATTGTGTGCCTGTTGTGCAAGTTATTACAGTTTCACAACACAACATTCCTAGAAATGAATATAATTAAACAAGTGGATTATGGACAGATTTTCACTTAAAATGTTGGCAGTGGATGAAACTTGTAAATAAGATGGACATCCTTTGCATCACTGCATCCTGTCATTTAAATTAATTTGTTAGCTCACTACTTTCCATGGGATCTCTGTGAATGCTATAATCTAAACACTGTTGCTTCTCTCCTTTGTGAGCTTTGGTTTTATTTCACTTAAACATAATTAATTATGTCTCCATTTTCATAATGGCTTCAAACAGTCAGCTAGGCTGACTCAGACATCTGAAATAACAGTTTTTCTCCCCTGAGGCCTGACTTTACATTTTGTAATTTGACATTTAATGAAGTGCGGATATTTCTGACACTTTCAATTTAGTTCAAAAATATCTTTCTTTTGACAAGCAAAATTAACATTTTTTTCTGTTTCTTACCCCTTTTGTTGTACTGAAGATAAACATTTCTGATTATCCTCCCCCTCAGTGGGCACTGGCATGTCACACCAGGCATTTCTGATGTGCTGGGCAGCACATGACATGGAAGTATATCTTGCATCTTAGTACAGTCACATATAACCATCAAAATGTGTATAATGAGAAAGTTGACAAAAAAGATGATGGGGTAAACAATGGAATGCATTAAGTGTTGGAAAAGCAGGTAAAATATGACTAAAGTAGAGCTGTACTGGCTAAAGAGCATTGTTCTTCAATAGTACAAGTTTTCTGCCAGCTTGCCATGACCAGATATAGGAGTCTGAAAGAATATACTACCTAAATGTTTTTGCCTCTGACCCTCTAACTCCTTATGGTCGTGGGATTTTAAACAGCCTAATTTAACCCCTTAATGTGTTGGTTATCTACTATATCAACGTGTTACTGAATAATAATGGGTCAATACCCAGTCACTTATTATTAACAATATGGGTATTTTATGCTTGCTATAAATTACTTAGATTAGTGCTTACATATACATTAGTATAGTTGTGATTTTTTTCTCTAATATTAAATGTGTTTCAGTATCCCTAGAGCCAACCCACTTAACATGCTGGTATGATAATTGGTAAAAGAAATGCTACCATGTCTTTATGTGGTGTATATACCACACTCATTGACACCTTGTTTATTTGGTAACATTGCCATTTTAAGAGAGTTTATATTTCTTGATTTTACTTATTCTCAGCCTAATGCCAGTTTGTTCAGGATGACTAAAGTCTTAACATTTTTTCTTCAGCGCTGCTATTTTGAACAGGATAAAAAAGAACTTACTAAACTCCATACAGACAGAGACAAGAAATCATGACTGAAACTCATACCCTGGTGTTATGAATTGTACACTTTTAACATGACTGTAAACAATTGTAATACCTGCCTCATTTATTTTCTACACCTTTTCTTTTAAATGGTGGTACGAGTTATGTCTTAAAATTGCTTGACTCCGTTAGTATATTAATCTTGCTAGACAAGAAGTAAACAACCCATAATTTGCACTGAGCATCCTTGCTTACCTTCCCAGGATTTTTTCAGGATATGGATGCAGTAAATATTTAAAAATGGTGAGGACATTTGTTAAGAATTTCATTGGATATTACTCAAATGGATAATTTATTTTCAATACTCTTTTGCTTGAATAACATCACTTAATTGCTAATGATTCCATGTGTCTTTTAGTATGTATCATATCTATGACTAATGTTCGGCAAAATACCCAGACCACTGCACTCTGCTATAATATGACTTGCTCTGCTGTTTTGCCTAAGGAAAATGTTTTGTTTGTGTCATTCAGCTGTTATATGAATAAATAAGAGAATATGGAAGAATATTTTTTAATGTTTATTAAATACAAAGATAACCAGTGTGCTGTTTGCTGGAGAAATGTGAGGATCCTTATAAGAATATTTGTTACTGATTTTTTCTTTTTCTGTTTTTTTTTTTTTTTTTGCATAAGAATTCCGTCTGCATCTTATAGGATTT
Organism: Protopterus annectens; assembly: GCF_019279795.1. Taxonomy (NCBI): domain Eukaryota; kingdom Metazoa; phylum Chordata; order Ceratodontiformes; family Protopteridae; genus Protopterus; species Protopterus annectens. The sequence goes on along the minus strand of NC_056749.1, from coordinate 316,483,647 downwards.
TCTGAAGTTTAAAAATGTTGTTCTCTTAAAACCTCAACTAAAATAAATTACAGTATTTTTTATAGCCTGTGAAAATACATGAATCACAGTTGTGATTGGACATGACATGACTGAGCTATAGTGAGACAAAGCAAAAAGCAAATCAATTAGAAATGCCAAAATGTTTCTGAAATGACAAAGTGAGGTTTCTTGAAGAACCAAGTTTTCTTATACTAGTATTAATACAAGAATAAAACATAGTTTCATCTACTGACAGTGACAGAGGGCCCATTTATGACTGAATACGGCTGTTACAGGCCTACACTGAACACTAATCATTCATGTCTTACTCCGCTTAATACAAGTGACAGCAGTTTATCAAGCAAGGCTAACATCTGTAAGTGCATGACAGCCAGTATAGGTGACATCTTTGTAAGACCACCACAGCAGGAAATGCTTCAGTAGAAAGAAATTAGTTGTTTATGCATTTGCCTGTATCTCTGAGAAATACAGGTGCAATGAATAGAATTCTATGCCTGTACAAACAGCAACAATTCAGCATAGTAGCAGAATAATTTGAAAGAGGAACCTAGTAGAGATAGAAAAGAGGTGGAGTTAGAGTAAACATAAACATTTGATAGTTTATATATGTAATGGATTTTAAAGTAATGGCACTTGCTACGTAAATGTAATGCATATTTATCACATTTCATAAATCTTCAATGATCACTATCCTTTTGTATATGTTGTCAGTGTGAAGTAAGCTGTCTAGGCATTGGTGTGTTAAAGAAGTGTTAGTAATTTTCATTATTTCCCCTTAAAATAAATTAGATTTATTAATGACATACTCAGTGTATGGAAATGTATTTCTAATGTAAGCAGAAATATTGTATTTCCATGATTCATACAAGTCCATTTCTTCATATTCACACTTCAGTAATGGTGTACACTAGTCTCTACTACTGCAAGATATCACTAAATACAACGTATGCAAATACCTATTTTGCACAGTATGGGAAGCTAAAAATCATCAAGAAAACTTTTATAAGGAAAGTTGTGAAGAGGATTGAGATATATCAGATAATAATGGAGTACAGCATGTGCGGTTGGGTCAGTGAGGGATCTGGAGAAGGTTGCCCCCATAAGTCAAGATGCTCTGTCATGATGGTATGCTGTGTCATACCACAGTTAGTGACACTTGTAGCTGCCACTGACTCCTGTCTTGTCTGTAAAGTGCCACATAATATACTGTCATTCCTCCGTATGCACAGGCAGCAGTTATGCTGCATTACCCACTCATGGACCACAGCATGATCCCAATGGGCAGCACTGACAGTTTAGTGGGTGGACTGTTCACTTATGCAATAGGTTACCAGTCCATTTTTCAACAAATGAACTACCAATGTCCATGTCTGATGGAGAATTGGCAACACTAGCTTGGACATAACACCCAGGAACATTTGTTATTTATTTGTTCTCTGCCACACCCACAAGGCCAATTGACAGAAGTGATCTGTGTTGTGAAGGCAAGGGTGACACCATAGATATATTTTATGAATCTCAGTCACCTATGAATTTCAGTCGCTCCCCCATGATATGTTATTTAAGCTACTTTGTTTAAGAATACGCTGTTCTACTCTAAATTCACCTTGGGCTGTCCCTTTTGGGGATAGTAGGCCAGAGGCTTGTGTGATGTAAAACAAGAAGGATCTACAGTAAATTTATATCATGTTGCAAGGTGTGTCCAGTGACAAATAAAAAAAAAATATGCTTGTTTTTTTCTTTTATTACCAAATAGAGTTTACAGACATCTGGAGGACAGACATATAGTATTAACCAGGTATTTGTTAGCATGCGTATAAGGGGTGTGCAGTGCTCAAACCACATTTACTTGCATCAGTTTTTCTAAACAAATAAATGTTGCTAGATCTTTTAAATCACTAGGTAGGGTAAATACTGCATAATATGAATAGAAACAAAAAGTAGAAAAGGTTGTACTCTATATATATATATATATATATATATATATATATATATATATATATATATATATACACACATATATATTGCTTAAATAGAAGCTTAAAAACATTATTTTTCTTTGACTTCATGTGATCTTGCATACAGATGAAGGCAAGGAGCCATCAAATCTCAGAAAAAAAGAAAAGGAAAGACATAGTAGCAGACACAGTTTAGATTTTTACAGCAAACAAAGTCCAGAATTAAGGTCCATTGTGATTTCCATAAAATACTGATCAGGTCAGAAGTCAGGAATAGCCTGCATGTAGAGACCAGATGACCCCTGTGACTTAATGTGGCCATTAGTATGCTTGTAGTATGTTTATCACAATCCACATTCTCAAGTGCAAAGATGTACAAATATGATAACAGATGTCCTATGACATCCTTTAGAAAGGCAGGGCTGGAAGCAGATAGGGATACAGCAGACGATGCCAGAGAAGACTAACAGTGAGGAGGTCGCTGCCACCTCACATCCAGAGCTCTGGCTGACACTGCATAAAATTCTAACATAAATGCTTAGAAGCAAAAAAAAAACAAAAAAATTAAATTACTAAAAAGAACATGATAATGAGATAACACACATACACAGACAAACAAAAGAATAAAATAGCAATACTGGGTAACACTGTTTGGAAATAAAGTATCTAATGGCATAAACTGTTGTTAGCTATGCAGTGTTGCTATATTTAATACACCTGCCATACTGTAGTGTACTATTGTAGCAGTGTGCCACAGTGGGCAGAATGACATGGTGTCTAAGCAGCCCCCTTGTGTGTATGTGAGGAGAGCAATGTATGTAGTGCAAAGAGTGACCATGGGGACCATGGAATGTGGATGGAGACAATGTCTGTAGCCTTGGGAAATACAAGGAGGTCGCAGACCTGACCTAGTAAAAAGAAACCTGCAGGGTAACATGTATCCATGTCAGGGGGACACCAACACAGATGCAAAATAGTACAATAAATGTGGAACACACACAATGATTGGCAGTCATGTAATATAAGTTTTACCAGCCACGAGTACCCAGTAGTGTACACTGTTCTATGTCATGCTTTGGGTATGCTAGGGTCAACAGCCACTGGTAGGGGCTTGCATTATGCTCTGTAAGCAGACTGGTGCAACTTGTATGGATGGAAGGGCTATGACAGTGGACACAGACTTTTCTGAGAGGGACAAACACAGAGATTTGGTGTAGAGAATGAAACATGGGATTATGGAAGGACAACTACAGGCTGGCCATTGATCAATACTCTGACAGCACTGGCACTTTGCATGTATGGTTTGGTGGAAGATCTTGTCAGTTTGAATGTTCAATGTGTATGAGTGTGGGCAAGGAGCCATATAATAGTGGTGGTCGTAAAGGTTTCTATTAATAGCAACAGTAACAGGTCTATATTAAGACATCAAAATGCCCTAACATCGAACACATGAACTCTGACAAGTCTTCAGCAAAATTCACTTCCACAATTCACTGAATACTTGTCGTGCAAATAAACACTTGGCCTGCAACACAATGGAACTAATTCTAACTAAACCAAACCCACCCATGTGGTAGGCTGCACCCCCCCACACCCCCCTAACTAAATATACCAACTCTGAGATCAGACTACAGTGGGGAAAAGGGCAACATTGCTTAGTTGGCCAACTGCATCTTTGCCCGACAAGTATTCAGCGAATCGCGGAAGTGAATTTCTCTGAATACTTGTCGGCATTGAGGTGTTCAATGTTATGATGTTTTGATGCCATAATATAGACCCCAACCGTAACAATACTTAGTTATGCAGCCATCATAAATATGTACCCCTAGAGCTGAAAAACACTTTCCATATACTTCTGATACATCAAACTATCTTTCTCAGGTTCCTATAGCAGCTGAGAAAAAGAAAAGAAAAGAGAAATTTCCCTGAATCAGATGTCTTGCCTATGGCTGAGTTGTTGACACAAAGTTACAGTGGAATGCACCTCATATGAGAACTTACTGTAGACCTTTGGACCACTTTTCACTATCCTCCTATTCCAAGTGGTATAGAAGATCAAAGTGATGATTCTTCAGGTTGCTGTACCATTCCCTGCATTGCTCATTTGAGTAGGTCATGCCCTGGCAAGACAGGGCTAGCCATCCGCCCTGTATTGTCGAGTTTCATAAGATGTCCCCGGTGGTGTACTTCATGGTCACAATGCAGGAAATAAAGAAAGAAAGAGTTTCATGTCTTTTTTGCATGACCTTTGAACCCTGTGGAAAGTAATCACCACTCTCATAAAGCATGGCCACATCAAATGTCACAGACTTTAGGAAAATGCTAGCATATCTGTATCATCACATGATACGTGTCACATGAAGTGCATCAATAGACAGCAAAGCAGCACAATAGAGCAAGAGGGCAACATACACTGGTGCATAAATGAATGGCAGACCATGGTGGTATTTGTGGTAAGAAAGACAAGATGACCTGACTTCATGCTGTCCATACAAGAGTCTATGTTAGAACATCGAATTGTCAAAATCTCAATGATCATAGCATCAAATACTTATTGTTTTTTGAACATTTTTTTTTATTCTTACGTTTGGAAACAGCAACATGCATACAGGTGCAGCAGTACACACTGACATATGTATTGAAAGTAGGACATGGGATGGACCACATGTATAGATGTAGTGAAATACACACACACACACACACACACACACACACACACACACACACACATACACACACTGCCATTGCAGGTTTCTGTGGAATATATTGAATAGTGTAGTGTAGTTCAGGCAAATCCGTGACCACCTGCAGGCAGCTGCTGCATGGCAGTGAGCTGCTGAGGTGTCCTGGGCCTCTGACTACATCAGATCTTATACTGTTTGTGATCACTTTGGACAGTGCAGTGGGGGACTGTTCCATGGATATAGTAGATAACAGTGACCAATCACTTGTCATATACATATGTTCAAATTTACAAAGATAGTTGCTAAAAAATGGAAAATTAATGGCAAAGTTTTCTCAGTTAGAGACAGACATCCGGCTGTAGGCCCTTTGTGAACAAAGCAGACAGATCCTCTTAACTGACATGACTGGCCAAGTATTCTGCAACCATGTGTAATGGAACCTTGCTATGGATGTAAAATGCCTTGGTGGCCATAATCGACTGAAGAAACAAGATGCTGTTGGACCATAAACACAGCACACCATTTGTGCATTCAGGTAACTTTCCTTGCAAGGGGGAGTGGATGGCCATGTATGTGCATCTGTCTACACAGACAACAGTCATGGACATGGAACAGTTCCTAGCATCTTTGTTTGGGGTGTGAGATTGCTCTCTCTTACCTAGTGGAGGAGTGGAGATTGGAATGAACTGTCATCCACCAACACATGTGAGTATACGTGAGTGCATGGAAGGTGATGTCCCAGAATGTATGTTTTTACATAAGTATCATGAAGTGTGACATGTCAGAGCCATACCCTCACCACTGTTGAATGCAGTCATACTATCTTTATAGGCACATAAGTGCATCAACTGTCACAGCAGTATGCACAAGGTATGCAGGCTTATACTTTTTGCATGCTATACTGTTATATAATTATCGCAGCACTGGAATGTGGGATTGTCACTAAGTGTCACTGTTACACTAGGGTATTCCTGTGTGTATGCGTTCACAGGTGATTTTGTTTATGAATCCTCCACCATGGAAGTTGGCATGCCTAATCCTGATGAGACATCTAAGTCCAGTGATGATGGTGACAAACAAAGTACGATGCAGTTATTTGCCACTGTGCCATGGCCAGTCATGGTTAATGCAGTAGACACCCGCCCCTTTCCATGACACAATCCCATTGCCTGTTAACCCCACCCCATCACCCATCAATCCTGATAATTACTATAGGACAGGAATTGGCTGACAGAGCAGGCCATGGTACATCCTCATCCTCTGTTGTGTAAAGACAATGGAAACACTTAAGTCAGACAGAGAGAGAGAGTCAAGGTGTTTATGACCATCAGCACACCACCATCTGCTATTCTGAAGGCAAAAATTGATGATGCAGGTTCAGAGAAATATTTTGAATCCACCATGAGGAAAACATCATAACATAAGTATAACATACTTGATCTCATCATCACGAACATGGGAGCACAATGTTCAACACCGGAAGTATACCCCTCACTGGTGAGATCAGATCACAAACTAATCTCGCTGGAGGTCCTCATCCCACCCCCACCTGAAATAAAAAAGACCACAGTAAAGAACTTCTCAAAAGCCGACTTCACACTTCTAAAGACTAGTGTGGTCTCCTTTCAGGCCCCCGAGCCGGCGGAAAACAATACTCAAGCCGCTGAATCACTTACAAACGCCTTCTACCAGCACCTGCAGGACTGCATGGATAAGGCAATCCCAAGCAAAACAAAGACTCTTTGTACCAAAGGCAAGCGTCCAGTCTGGTGGACCCCAGCCATAAACAAACTCTACAACAAAAGGAGGAAGCTACTACAAGATAGAGCAAAATCCTTAAAAGGTAAGACACCCTTGATCACTATAAGTAAAATACTAAGAGCTCTCATAAAATCATCCAAAGCAAATTTCTAGAGAAAAATAGCTAAAGACTCAAAAGACAATCATAAGGCCTTCTTTAGCTATGTTAGAAACCTAGGAGGAAACTCCCAGATATGCTCAGAACTAGTTCAAAATGATGTGAAGATTACTGATCCTACAGACATTGCCAACATACTGGCTGACAGGTTCAGTGCAAACTTCTCCCCCCCCCAAAAGGAGAGATATCTATACCAAATGAGTGCAGCCCCCCAAACATCTCCAACGCCCAAGTGAGAACTGCTCTCTCCAAAGCAAAAACACAGCATCCATGGGACCCGATGGTGTCCCCGGCTGTGTGCTCCACGAACTCAATGAGGAATTAAACCCACAGCTACGACAGCTGTTTAATCAAAGTCTTACCTCTGGATACGTACCCAGGGAGTGGCGCACTGCAACTGTGGTCCCACTTCACAAAGGCGGTGCCTCCACAGACCCTGGAAATTACCGCCCATTAGCTTGACAAGCCTTATCTGCAAAGCCATGGAGAGGATCATAATGGACCTCATAAATAAAGACATAGGGAATTTGCAGACTTTGGATCCAACCCAGTTTGGCTTTGTCAAAGGCAGATCATGCCTTTTAAACTTGGTTGACTTTTTCAAACAGTCACCAAAGCCATTGATGAGGAAAGGCAGTCCATACAGCCTACCTCGATCTGGCTAAGGCCTTCGATACAATACCCCACTCGGGTATCATTGAAAAACTCATCAGCTTAAATGTTAACCCATACATCACAAGATGGGTTGCAAACTGGCTGAGTGACAGAACCCACAGGGTCAGAGTTGCTGGCGCCATGTCAGACTCAAAGCCTGTCACAAGTGGTGTCCCACAGGGCTCAGTCCTGGGCCCACTCTTGTTTGGCATCTACTTTTCCGAAGTACAAGCAAACACAGGAGGGTTATGGCTGACAAAGTTTGCAGATGACTGCAAACTGGGCGCCATAGTAGAAAACACATCTGACACAGATATCCTTCAGAAGGGTCTCACAGAAACGGATAACTGGTGCCAGAGCCACGGCCTAAAGTTAAATGCCAAAAAATGCATAGTCATACCCTTCGGGAAAAACAAGGTTACCCCTAGCTACCAAATAGGTGGCAATCCACTGAGCACAGAAGAAGTTATCAGGGACCTGGGGACCCAGGTTGATAGTAGTCTGTCATTCGACACCCATGTAGCTAAAGTAGTTAGGAAGTCCTTCTACATTGCCCACCTTATCATGAAGGGATTCTCATCTAGATCAAGGGAGGTCATAGTCTCCCTTTACTCATCACTCATCATACCAATGATTGAGTACAATGCCCCATTCGGAATGTATCTGACCCGACACTTGCAGCAGCTGGAGAGGACACAAAAGTTCCTCACCAAAAGGATAAAGGGTCTCAAAAATCTGTCCTATGCTGCCCGACTGAAAGAACTCCAGCTCTATTCAGTCGCTTACCGCTTGCTCAGAGGTGACCTTTGCCTAACATACAAGGCCATGTCAAACCCAGATTTGATGAATATGCTTCACCTCAAAAAATCTAGATCCATCAGAGCCACAAGGGCGGGAGACTTAAACCTCGACACGGCTATTAATAGGACGTGCTGGAGGGATAGATTCATCACCCAAAGACTCCCTATGCTGTGGAACAAAATCCCGGTACATGTGAGGCAGACCACCTCGCTGGCCTTGTTCAAGAGAAATCTTGACCAATGGATGGGAGATCGCAGATATACCCCAGGAATTACCTCAGTGTCACTGCTCGACAGAGGCACAGCAAAATAATGGGTATAGTTCCCCATACTAAAGGGGTGGCGTAAGCCACAAAACGATGGGCTAGGCTTATAAATGCCCTCGGGCAGATAGCCTAGTATGAACCTATGAACCTATGAACCTATCACTACAGAAGACAGAAGAGTAACATTGCACTTTATAGGTCTTTCCCTGAGATTTCATAAAGATTTTCACATAACACTGTATTTTTATACGGAACCTTGCAAAAATAGAGAAGTAGACAAGAAATCCAGACTTTCTAGAAAAAGTGTGGTAATTATATTGCTTTCCTTTGTAGTTTACCCAAGAATTCCAGCAATACTTGGATTCTGTCATAAGGGAGAGAAGTAACAAAGGCCTCTGAATTTATGGTAACTTGAAACTTATTTATTTGAGAGGGAAATTGATTTGACTTCTGTAAGTTTGAAATAATGTTAAGATCCTGAATGTGTAGGACAGTCTAGGACTGGATTTATGGATTTTATAACAGCAGTTTGAATTAACTAGTCATTTTTGCAAAGGCAAATAAGAATTCTAAAAATGTTTAAATGTGCAAACATGTTGTTAGATGTATTATAAAGACACCGGCTGTAGTAGAAAAGCCAAAAGACAAGGCACTAATTTGGGATTGGGAATTACCCACCATAATATCTCAAACTTCCTATGAGCTTCTTAGAGCTGAATATGCAAGTAAGTGTCATATATGCCTAGAGAAACAAGAACATCATCTGGTTGCAAGACAGATTGTAAGTTTTATAAGAACATGAATGGGGTCTCAAGATCTAATATGGGTCTGAATGATTTTCTTTTCTGTCGGAACTAGAAGAATCCTAAAAGAAACATCTTTGTCAAATCAAGTAGACATTTAACAGACATCATATTTTTTTCTGGGGGCAATTCCTCCTGAGCCACAAAAGTGGGGGAGTTTGCTCTCGTATTTCCCTTACCTAAAAATAATAACTCCAAGATCATATATGAATGAAAAAAATTAGAAACATACAAAGAAAGAGAATAACAGTGTAATGTAAACAGTCATCCTATAGTGTTTATTTTAGTGTGTCTTGGTTTTGAACAATGTTAACTAAAAAATCATAAAACTGCACTGGTATGAAATAGGCCCTTTCTGACTTAAGTTAACCCCCCCTTTATTCGGTTTAGTACTAATTTTATTTTACTGAATTCTTTATTTCGCATTATGGGAACTGTCAGGTTAACAGGATTTCTTGTATAGAAGGAATGAGGCTTGGGATTAGCGACAGATAAAATACTACAGAGTACCTTTTTATAATACTTTTTTTTATATACACTGCACTTTTTTTTCTAGTGTTTTGAAAAATAAAATCAGGAAATCTACCTCCTATTTGAACAGCTTGGAGAGTGGCAGGGATCTGGTGATTTGTAATATCACAATCAGTGGGTATAAAAAAATTGTTCTTCTTTTAAGAGACTTCTTTATTATTATTACTGCTGCTTCTGTTGTGTTCTGCTCCATGTCTGTTGTTTCTTGGAATTGTTTCTTACTTAAAAAGCTGTTACTGTCTGTCCTCTTTGTAATTAAAGGACCAGTTCTTTCATTACTAGTTTCTATTCTACCTCAGGATTTGTGTGTAAAACATTTGCTTTTAACCTGTATGTTTGTGTCTTTTAATTTATTCCAGCTACTTTTGAACTTCCTGTGATGAAGTGCCAAAACAAAAGTATGTCTAGACGGAGATGTTTTCCCTTTACTACTGAACATGTTTGTGAAGATTCAGCCCCTACTGTTGAGTGTTTCTTGATAATTTTGATTGCCATATATGAAAGGATGTATATCAAAAATCGTTAGATATTCCATAATGAAGTTTTAAGGGAATCTTGCTAGGATCATCAATGTTGTATATTACTGCCTTTCAAATGGTAGTGTCACTCTGTCTGTTACTGTTGTTGGTACATTGGAGCCTTTATTCCCAGGCCTCCATTGTAAATCAAAGAGCTGCCCTTTTAAACTTCCTTAGCAGACAAAACCCATAAATCAATCATTCAGTTAGTCAATAGATTATTATACAAATGTTTACAAATATTGCAGTTTGGCAGCTTCTGGTGACCATTCCAGTTTTATCTTGAGCCTTTAATTGAATACCAATCTGACTATCTTTTTGGATTTTCCAATAAATCCTTTTGTACAATATGTGTATAAATAACCTTATACTGCGTGTTGCACAAGCAAAGGCAAGGACACAGCAGCATCTCAAATGTGCATTGCCAGGATGCACGTGTTAGTATGTTTTGCCCTCAAGCAGTCTTTAATCTTCACATTGCATGATCTCAGTTTTTATTGTCTTCAAAACAAGGACAGAAGCCACATTACACACAGCTGCAAAGTGCATATAGTTTTTTTGATTTAACTATAAAAACAAATGCACAGTTTTATCATCTTATAAAGTGTGTGTGTGTGTGTGAGAGAGAGAGAGAGAGAGTATTTCATTACATTTAAACATGGCTAGCTAGATATATAGATATATAAATAGACAGACAGATAGACAGGTAGATAAGTGCAATGACATTTAATTTAACTGCATGTACAGTCATACTCCATGAATTTAGAAAACTTTGAAAAAACATCCAAGCACATTAAATGGAGTTACGTGCAGAACTACTTTTTTATTAAACTCTCACTATGTGCATATACCGTCTTTATCTTTACACATCAATAAATGTCTATTTGCATCTATGGAACATCGCAACTCCTCAAAAAAGTCCCTTAAACTTGTTATATTTCTTTTACTTACTCAGAAGTACAGAAAATCTTTATAAAGTACACTTGCACAGGAGACCCACACACATATGTTTGTATATGCACACACACCAAACACAAAAATATACACAATCTCCTAAACTTCAATCCCACTTAAAACAAATGCATCAAACCCAAGTCCAGATTGCCTTATAGCAGAAAAATGTCAGTAAATTAAAACCAAATAAAATATGAACTGCAACTCATTTTCACTTCAATGTAAAAAAGTATAATAAACAAATAAAAAAAACATATTTTCATACACCATACAGGCAAATACATATGCACAACCCACTAAATGAAAGCCATCCGAGTATACTGTGAACACAAAATATGATGTTTTTCTCATGGCAGAATGAAAAAAAAATAAAGGAAATGAATAATTAAAAAGAAAACAAAAATTTCACAGCAATCAAATCAGAAAAAAAAAACAGAACAGAGTTTACCTGTATTAAGTAAAAGCAAATAATTTAAGTTATAGAATAACTGAACAATATAACTATGAAACTGAACACTAAATATTTCTAACTTAACCCTCAATACACTGTTAAACTATATATATTAAAATATATACAAAAATAGAGGACACTAAAATAATTGTAGACATACAGTTGAAAACATCCATGAAAGGTAACATTCATAAAATTCTCAACAAAATTCCTAAAGCCTTATTCATTAGAATCTTATACAATAATTATTCTGTTTAAGTCAGTGGGAATCATTAATGGACCACAAAGAAAAACCCTTTATACCTGCTGACATCAGTACTTCCACCCCATGGAGTGTCACAAATAATGCCACTGTGACATCAGACTGATGCAAACTTGCTGTCAACATCACCAGCCATAACTATCTTGCTGCTTTGCTATTCTCAGTCATTTGTTATATGTCTCTTTGTTTCCCTTCCCTGCTGGGCACTGAATTTGTAATTAGCCCACAAACATATGATAATAATATACCATGGTGGATTTTGTACTAAAGGCTGTGAAACTAACTCATATGCACTGTAGTCACAACTACCCTGCTAGACCATTGTAATAGTTGAAAACATTTCCTTCCTATCAACTGATAAATTAAATCATGACAAAAGTGTGCGAGTAATTTATGTATGTGGCAAACTATTCCACTACAGAGATTATTACAAGTTGATCACTTGGAATTTCAAACTCTTCGTATGTATCAAGACCAACACTGCGAACAGTCTTATACGAGGAATGGATTTCCATTTTTCTGTATTATGAATATCAACAATCAGTAGAATACTGGTGACTGCATAGTTTAGGGTACGCTACAGAATGTGTATTCCTCTTTTTCAGAATTATTTCTGAAGATAAATCGTTCAGATGAAAGTAAAGGATAATGCTGGCAGCACAAATGCAAGAAGATACAGAAAAAATAACAAACAAAATAAAAAAAGCAATAAAATCCATAAGATAAGTAGTCCCCCAAATTCAGGGGTTCAAATATATCTATGTCAGTTTAAACACCACTATTGATGACTGGAAAGCATGATAACTTCTTCATAGGAGCAAGCTTCACATCAGTTCTACTGTTTTGCTTCTAGTGAGAGAAGGAGCACATAGTCATTCATTACTTACTGTCACTGATTGGGCAGTGTATGGGGGTGAGGGGGGGGATTTCCTTGTCTAGCTTACACACAGGACTTCTTCCAGGAGAAGGCTACAATAAGCCATGTTAATCCCTGCAATATCTGGTACATGACTGCTTATTCTTCTTGGGATTAATTATTTTTTTGATCCTTGTGAGAAAAGAAACAAAGGGGACTTGATTTCCAGTTTTGTGAAGCTCTGCGGAGACCAGCACTAGTAGTAGCCAGGTTAAGCCAATAGGTGAATCACCACTACTTATCATTCTTGAAATAAAAAATTCTGTCTTTTCAGGTATGTACTGCTAGATTAGCTACCACTTAACCTAAAGTCATCAGAGTATCTCCCTAAATAATTTACCCATACATATTCAAAGTCTGCTGTAGTTGTTTCCCTCCAACCCTGAGTTCTAAGCAAGCCTTAGTTTCTACCCTCTGGTAACATGGCTTATCAGTCTGTTCTCATCCTATCTGTAGCCAGTCTGGTTGAAGTAGGTATTCTAAGACACTGTGGCAACTGTCTTTTGCTGACTGACTGTTCACATCTTCTGTCGGTTGATTGTACAACCTGGAAGAGATGCAAATAGTTAAGAAACATGGAAGCAATACTCTCCCATCAACCCACTATCAGTAAGCATCATTCCTCTACACCAGCATGTTAGTCACATGACACTGCTAGACCCATGTCATAGGCTGAGGCTGTCAAAAAAAAAAAAACAATGCCAATGCCTCCTAGAACTGATTTTATCTTAGCCCCCGCCATACAAGGTGATACATACTCCTCATCCACTCTGACCTATTGCAAATCCACATAATTCACCCAGGATTCATATGGAAAGCATAGCATAATACTAGAATAATATAGCAGTAAAGCTTTATTATGGGATGTGGAATGAAGCTCAGCCATAAGTTATAATGAGTATTAATTGGCCTGAAAACATGATAATTACTCTGAGATAATAAGCCAAAAAGGTGTTGAAATTTGGAATATCAAAATGTTTTGAAAAGGGTAGATAAGACCCACTATACTTTAACCACTATATTGGTCTTAAAACTTGTTGGAAGTTTAGGATTATGAAAAGCCTTCTGCAACTTGAAAGAGGTGATTTTATAATGTGCTTCACTGGGATTATCCATCTAAAAATTGAGGAAATTGTGTTTTCTCATAGTAATACCTTTAAAGAAGGGATACTGACAGATACTGTTCACCAGCCGGGCTAAAAAAAAAAATCTGCCACACTTATCTAATGTTTTGGCTTCAGTTCACCTTATGCACCCTTTCAGAGAATGTTAGGCAAATGTCTCCATTATATTTGGGCTGAGAATTTCATGTATCAAAAGGATTAATGAATAAGTCTATGTGGGTCACGTGACTGATTTATTTAGAATAGCAAGTGCAGATATAAAAAGTGCAGGACATACTGCACTGGATTCTAATAATGTTCCCAGGTTATTTCACAGATACTGGAATGTCCACAAATCGCATAAGTGATCTCTGTCTGTATTTGTCATGTACTAATCTAGCATCACATAAATCAAAGGTGGACAATATTAGACACCTAAGTGTTGTAAATGATATGACCTCTTTCCAGTATTCTGAGCATATCACCAAGGTTAATTAAGCTGCTGTGTAATAGAGCTGTTTTTCTGACAAGTGAGTTTTGCCTGGCACTTAGCTCAGAGGGTTAATTCTCTGAGCTGTTGACAAGCTGCTTTCTCTTGCCCAGGGTACTGGGTTTGATTCCTTCCACCCCCATGTGTCTAATGTGTAACTTGGCAAGTCACTAAACCAGACAGTGCTCTCAGGTCATCCTAAAAAGAAAAAAAAAGCAATTGTCTAGTGGGATTACTCAGTTAAGAAATCTATAATGAAAGTACTTCATAGGATTATATCACTAAAGTGGGTCTGATTAAGATCTTCAGCTCCTAAACAGAAAGTGTAGGGTTTGAGTCTGACCCAGATCATTGGCTAGGCTTATAATAGTCCTTCAATGCAGTTAGCCTAGTAAGAACCTGTGAAGCTATTTATGTATTTCCCTCGGGGATTGGTCCTGGGAATTTGGGATTTACTTCTCTGAAGTCAAGACCAATGTCAGTGGCCTCTGGCTGACTAAATTTAAAGATGATTGCAAATAAGGAGCTGCCATTGAATCCCCCACCAACACAAATGTTCTCCAGGAAGGGTTGATACAAATAACAAACTGGTGTCAGAGCCATGGACTAAAATTAAATGCTAAGAAATTCATAATAGTGTCTTTTAGGAATATAACCACCTCTTGTAACTAACATATTGACAACACACCCCTTAGAGATGACCCCATACTCAGGGATTTGAGGTCACACATAGTAATCTAGCCTTTGACCATCATTTGTCTGCAATAGTTAGGAAATCATTCTATGTTGTGCAACTTGTAAATAAAGGTATGGCATCTAGGTCCAAGGAAGTCATTATTCCACTGTATTTAGCATTCATCAGACCTATCATTGAGTACAAGGCCCACCTTTGGTATGTACCTAACTAAGCCTATCCAACAAATGGAATGCCCACAGAGGTTCCTCACTAAAAGAATGCAGGGTGTTAAGTAACAAGTCCTATACAGACAGCCTCAAGGCTGTTGAGGGGTGATCTATGCCTGGCATGCAAGGCATTGTCAGATTCCACTGTGATGGACCTCCTGCATATCTGTAAAACAAACAGCACCAGAATTACCCATTCTAAAGACTTAAACCTTGTCTATGATATAAATAGGACCTGCGGGAGATACAGGTATATATCCCAGAGACCAACCCATGCTAGAACAGGCTCCATATTGCTGTGAAGCAGAGTTCCTCCCTAACCTGATTCAAGTGCAACTTGGACAATTGGATGGTGAACAGGGAATTCATCCGTGGTTTGGCAACTATGTCTCTAATGGGGACAGGCAGCATGTAAATGTTTTGTCTCCCAAGCCCCTACTTATAGTTATCAAGGGTACCAGAACTTGTCAAAAATTTGGGATGTATGGCTAGGCTTAAAAAGGCCCTTGTGGTCATTAGCCTAGGAAGCACCTATGAACTATGAACACTCTGCAGACATATGTACCTAACAGGCCTGTGAGAGATACATGTAGAATTTCATTGATCAATTGCATTTTATATCATTAATAAGTGAAAGAGACCTGTTTTGGGAGACATAAAAGAAGACTCAGAAAAACTAAAAAAAAAAAAAAAAAACACAAGTAAAATTCATCCTGGCACTCACAGGATGCACAGGATACTATTGCATATTAAAAAAACACGGATCACCATCTATTGATAATTTGCCTCCAACATGTATAACAATAGTTTCTGTACTTATTATACACCTACTAAAGTATTCATCAAAACAAGCAAGATGATGATAGCTATACCTTGAAATGTAATTCAAATTTAAAACAAGAACTGCTTAAAAGGGTATAACTTATTACCCCCCCCACACACACACACACACACACACACAAAACATAGTTTTAGATATGGCCAAAGCACTTAATCAGCATTTATCAAATTTACAGATTATATAGTAAAGCATTGAGTGTCAGCAAACATATTGGACTTATCTAAGCTATTAAACACTGAAGACCCTAGTGACATTACATATATCCCAGACCCTGTGTTTCAGCATGAAAGTAGTTAATTAGTTCAGGAGTTACCTTCCTAGTCTCACTGAAAGCATGGCTTGACAGAATACATCTCATCTGTGTACTCCACAAAAAAGGGTATCTCAGTCCTGTACTTTTATAATTTTACACCAGTGTCATAAAACTCCATATGATCATAGGAGTTACAAGGCAACTAAACACTAGTTTATTTCCCTGCCTCTCTTCTCAAAGAATGCCAAGCCTGCTGTACTAAGACTGAATTTATAAATGCCCATCCTGTTATCCACTAGCTAGCCTAAAGGCAGCTAGTGTTAAATGCAATATGATTGCTTTGTCATAGGTTAATAAGCAATTATGCAGTACATGGATAATGCTGAAGTGATTTATGGACCTTTGAAAAACATTCAGTGAAGGCCTTGGTACCATCAAAAGATGATGTAGACACAAAAGCCTACAGCTGAATAAGAAGAAAGCAAAATGGATGTACTTTGACAAGAACTGCTTACGCATCAGTGCTACACTATAATAATGTTATCATACAAACCACACCAGAAATCCCAGAGGAATTGTAAACTGGGCATATGCAATATGGTAACTGATTCCAAGCTAAATTTCAAATATCATAAAGATACTACCATAAATCAAAATTTGTGGCATACATTTCAGAAGCTTGGCAAGACTAAGGTTGTTTTGTTTTTAACCTATTTTCAGCAGTTCTGTGTACCTTTTTTAAAAATTGTATGACGAATAGCAATTGGCTTAGAGGAGAAGAGCTGCATTTATTGCAGAACTTCTGACAGACTTCCATTACTGACTTGATTTAAACAAATAATAAACTTGAAGAACCTGAACAATAAATTTGATTTCTATAAAACAATCATTTCCACAGCCTAACTTATTCATTGAAGTGGCATTTACCATCTAAAAACCTCAGATCCACCTTAAGGCATTTACTGACAGCAAAGAAAACAAACTCAGAAAACGATAACATTTTCCAACACATGTGCTCCCTGCATGCTGAAAAACTCTTCCTTGCAATCACAGATAGTCCTGTACCCTAAGTAGTTGGAAGAAAGCTATCATTTAACTTTGCTTAGATTCATTTCCATGTCTAATCTTCAGGATTACCTTATATCTCATTTCTCTTAAATAACACTCTTCAACTGTGTATGTCCATGGTTATGCCAAGTAGTAAGGTTACTTGAGACTTCTGTCTCCCTCATACACTGCTGTTTATCTATGGCAAGATTTCAGAAGGATTTGTGCTTGAAGTACCACACAGTCATATGTATTTACACTTATTTCATACCCACAAGAAATTTTGCAGGATTTCCCATAGTAGAACTCCTGATTTCATATCAAGAATAAGCATCATGTCAAAAGGGGACTTTGAATTTTTTTTCATTTGAGTTCAACACCAATGGAATAGTTCAAACTAATAGTGTGGCCCATATAAATCAATGGGCATCTTTGACAGAGGAATGACTGTAACTGTATGAGAGACATGACATAACAAATGTAATTGTACGAGCAGCATTCCAACTTGTAGCATTTGTTCTCACATACGTGTAGAGCCATGTCTAAGAAAGCTGTGGGGATCACCGTGTTCAGAACACATGGAAGGTATTGTCCTTACATCTAGGCTTGGTCCTGACATTGGGGGTAGCTCTAGTGAACCTAACAGTGAGAATTTAGACTGTATGATAGTATAGCCCAAACGTAAATGCACCCTGTTCTGTCAGATGGGAGAATGTACAGGTATACACAAGTACATGCTAGATTTCAGAAAGCGTATGAGTATGTTTATTATCTGAGAAATATATAATATGTATTCTTTATTTTTGTATTTATTTATTTACATTCATTATTTTGGTTAGAGCACTGATTCTCATAGACTGTATCTCTTAAACTCTTATCACAAAAATTCTGGCAGAGCCAAAAATAGTGTGGGGACAGAAGCCAAAAATCAGTGATAGATTTTTAAATATTGCTCTTACAAGCATAGTACGTTTTGCATTATTTTACATTTTATGAAGGATATGAAGTCTGGAACTCAATGTCTGTCATTATTTAGTGACTTCAGTCCTGAATTATTTGCATGAAAACCACAAATTTTATGAGGAAGAGATGAAAAATAGAAAGCAAAATCAGGGCATTCTGGGAAATTCTGGATAGTTGGTAGGTATGCCATGGACTAGGTTCAGTTCAGCTACAGAAAACAAGAACATAAAAGAAAGGCAAAAACAAACGAAATTACAAAATCTAAACAATGTACACTTATCTGACACTGGATAATCTCACCAAGGTGCATAGCTTATCGCATTGAAATGTATGAATTCTGTTTAATCTATAGGACTGCATTCCTTATCTGTTCATCTCTTATGTTATGTGCATTGTCTGACAAATAGTTACTTCACTTACTAATAGAACTGAATGATAACTAATAATGTTTTCTGTATTGTTACCTCGTATTATGAAAGGTAGATGATATAGAAGCCACATCTGCCAACCACAATATCCTGCAACACCCTAAATAACCATGGCAATAAATAAACTGAGATCCATTTCAACGATATTTTTGTTGAGAGCTTTGAACTCTTGAGCTTCACAACAAGTCAGCTGCGTATCATTATCCTCACTATCAAGATAATATTATTTCTGAGTCTGTGTAAACTGAAAGCAAAGAAAAATACTATTATTGTATTCTCTTTTCTCCAACTCAGTGACACTTTGGATGAAGTACAGTTAGGAACTAGTGATATAAGGACAGAGGACCCTGCTCTGGGGGAGGAATGTGCAAAAATATTTAACTTAAAATTCAAGCCAGTTTAATGTACTCCGATGTCTACTGAGTGGGAATAAGACAGTCCATAGTAGTCGGTTAGCAATACCTTACACACTGTGAAATCAAAGATGACCTTCGATTTCGATACATGCTACTTTTTTTCCAAAGACCACCTCTCTACCCAGTAAGACTCATTTGGTCAACAACATAATTCAATATGTAAGTAAATAAAAGTACAGCTAGTCTTGGAACCTATACATCTGTGTGGTACCACATCATTCTTAGCCAAGTTCATCATTGGCCATGAAATGCCAAGTAACTGAACATCTTCAGGGATTGGGGTACAATGAAGATTCAGGATGCCAAGTACTCTCAGTGTTCTATTATCAGAAAGAAGATGAAGGCCTGTTTTAAGAGTTGACTAACTACAAGCCTTGACTGCCGCCTCACTTAGCTGCTGAATAGTTGCAGTCCAATTATATTTATATGATCTGAGGGTGCAGTGGGTACATTTTTCAATGAGAAGTGGTTCATCTTTGACCACCCAAAAGTATATATTATATACAGAAGGCCCTGAAGCTGGATTTTGGAGAGCCCCTTCTCTCTGTCTGACTAGGTGTGGAAATTCCTTTTGTTGTTTTTGTAAAATTGCTCTGCCCTGTGGAGATCAACATGCCATTGTTGAGATACAGTGATTAAGCATTAAACAGATATCAGAGATAGTAAAATAAAAGCACTTTTAACACTCTTTTTGCCTTGCTACAGACCACTTGCTATAGATAACTCATGCAAATGATAAAACTCAGAGAAATATTTGCCGGTTCATAAGTTAGTGCCACTATCATTTTACTGTGAAAACCAATTAGTAGACTTCCAGTGGAATGTTGCATGACCACTTTTGGTTGCTTACCCTCATTCTACTGGATCGAAGCTAGACAGAATTCACATATGAGCAATATATAGATATGTATACACACACACACACGCACGCACGCACACACACACACACCTGTAATAGCTATGAACAAATGCTCTTAATTACTGTTTGTATGCCTGCTGACAACTCTGCAGGGACTGGGAATTTGCTCACTCCCCACTATATTGCAATGTCAGATTTGGTATATATAATTAGCAGGGAGTGTGGTGAGTGCAGTGGGCTTGCAAAAAAATTGTGTTTTTCATTTTTTTATTGTTTGGTATGTATGATCTTTTTTACAAAAATCCTTTTTTGAATGCACTATTGAGCAGTTGTGATTTCATGAGGAACTCATATCTATTTATCTATCTGAAGTGTATGCATATTTCTTTATATCTATATATATATATATATATATATATATATATATACATATAAATACAGAGAGAGAAAGAAAAAGGAACATCAAGAAGTAGGCTGACAAACTGAGACACAGAGTTGAACAGGGTAGGCATTTTGGACCCTTGGTTTGGGAATCTCTCTAGCATGAGACACCTGAAGCTTGTTAATGGGTGTGGTAGGATGGAATGTTTGTGTGATACAAACAGTGGAAAGACAGAGCAGATTGTGAATGGCTTGGAAATGTCCTGCCTAAAATGTTAGAATCTGTTTGCCTTCAAGGAAAATGAAGAATCTGAATAAATGTGACTGCTAATAAAACTGAAACTTAACAGAAAAAGTAAAAAGGATGATACACCAAAACTGTGGCAAAGATCATATAACTTAAAAAGAAACAGAAGTGTGGCTGTAATGGGTATGTACATTTCATTTCCATTTTGTTGGCAGGTGGATACAATTTGTTACTGAAATATTTTTACTGAGACTAAAGGTTACACTTTTTATTGGCTTTTAGTTAAAATCTGATGATAAATTGCTTTGCAGTTTTGCATTTTAAATAGCTTTTTTTTCTTTTGAGTACTGTTTATCCTTACAAGTTATTATTAACAGGTTTGCCTGATCTGGGTTAAACAGTTGATTGTAAGTTCTCCTTGTGGACAATGTACATGATAATTTTACCAAGTGTCTGTATGGAAGACTTTTAATGACAAGTGCTTTCCTGTGCTGATTGTCCCCTTTGTATCCACGTAGGCAGTTACACCCAATACAGTTCTGCAAGTCAATATATTTTACTCAGAAATTGCTAGTAAAGTGTTGTGGAGAAAAAGTATGAGCGCAGTGATGCATTTAGTCAGAAATAACACATCAGTAATGCTCAAAAGCACTTGCTTAAGGAAATGATTTAAATGCACAGAGTTTAACATGCAAATAATGTGTTTGGGAAAGGGGTCTTGCACGATTATTAGTTCAGTCATGTTTTCTTCCTCAGCCTCTACCTATGTGATATTCTTAATATCTTTGAATTTAAATGATTTGGGAAACAGTTCTTTTCTCTCTTTTTGCTATAGAATTAGAATATAAAAGTAGAAACTGTATGTGTGTGTATGTAAATATATATTGTAGCATACTATATACTAAATCAAGGGTCTCAAATTCTAGCTCTAGACCCAAGTTCTTTTAATCTGTCACATGAATTTCAAACTAGGTGTAATTGTTTAATGGCATAATTCATTATTTTGTGACTTAAACCAGTCCCTGTCTCTCTCTGTCGAAAAACTCAGTAGAATGCCTTCTACTTCTGTGTGGATTGGTCCATTGATAAGTTTTATGGAGAATGTTTTCATGGTTTTATGCAAAATATTATGTATTGGAGTGTAGGAAAGTAAATTCAGCTTAAAATAGTCATTTTGACATTTTCAAAGTGTAGATGGTACTTTATTTGCAACCGTTACGTTTACAGAAAGTTAATTTACTTGCCAGCATTATATTTATCAAAGTGTATTTAAGTACAACAGGAACGATGAACTGGTTGACTTTTTATGGGGGGGGGGGCATGGTGGGGGATGCTCAGTAAAATAACAAAATGAAGAAATACTTTGAGTTGATGATCCATAGATATGTGAGGTGTTAGTCATTTGAAACTGAGATGTGTAACAGACTATGGCCCGGATTCATTAATGCTTACACAAACTGTGCATGAATGTATTCAAGAGCATCTCTACCATACTTTTGTGTTTTTTAGAAACTCAGAAGGATGAGATTAAGTGTACATGTAGTCTACACTTTCTGGTAACCTTTATGAATCCCTTTTAATATTTATGGCTGCAAGAAAATTGGTAGGAAAAGTAAAATTATGAAGAAGGTGTGAGTTCTGCTTGTGCTGTCTGTTCCTCCGAATGGTGTACGCTTAATGTAGGCATTAATGAAACCCGGGGTATGTGTAGCTATTCCTTTATTCAGAGGTACAATTGTCTTACAGTAACATGAGAGTGGGAAGTATATCCTCTAAGTTGTTGGTTCAAGGGGCTTACGCCATCAATGCAGAACATGTTGAAAAGAGAACAGCACGTTTCAACAATTGATCTATCTGTGTATACTTGGTTTCATTGAACCTCATTTCACCCTGATCACATCACTGAAAACACATTTCACAGAACTTAGTATAAATGGCACTGTGTAAAGTACTAAGGCAGATAAATGGTATATGCCCTTTTCCCCACTGTAGTGTGATCCTGGAGTTAGTATATATAGTTGTGGGTGTGGGGGTCACAACCTGCCACATTGGGGGGGGGGGGTTGCAGGGTGTAGCTCACCCTTCTGTTTGTCTTGTATTTTGCCAAAAACTTCAAAACAATACATTTTAAACAATAGACATGCACAGTTACAACACCAATGACTAACTCTGTTCAGAAGACAATATGTACTCAAGTAGCCCCCCCCCACCTTGTTTGTTTTATGTTATATTTTACCACACCCACACTAACTATATATACTAACTCCAGTATCTCACTACAGTGAGGAAAAGGGCATATACCTTTTACTTGGCTTACAGTACTCTACACAGTGTCATATATACTAACTGCAGTTCATTGAAATGAGATTGTGAAATGAGTTTTCAGTTATTTGTGTTTTCAGCGATGTGGTCGGCATGAAATGAAATTCAGTGAAATGAGATTCATCGAAACAAAGTTGACTCATTCTATTTATATTCTATAATTTTAGGACTCGGATCTACAAGGTGCATTGTTCTGCAAATACTTCACTTGCTTGGTTAAGGGGTTGGCAGTATTTCAAAAAAATTGTTTTCCCTTTTACTGTGTTTTGTTTGTCTGTCATACCGAATTGGGCTGAATGTTAGCTCAAACAATCAATACTTTTATTTTTTATTAATGGTTTTATGGTTCTAAACTCCTTGTACAAATGAATGTGCTTAAATTAAGGGAGCTTATATCTTGTAGGGTACAGCTGTTTACATCAATGTTAGGTTAATAACGGAACAGTTGCTAACTTTCATATCATTCAAAATAAGAAGGTCTCACTTTTTTAAATCCTTGCTTCTTGGAATGTTTGTTCACAGTTGCACTTTGAGCCTCATTTGGAGGACTGTCCACAACAAGACAGCTCTCTATATCCTTTGAAAATGATTTTGCTGTCCTGCATTCATTGTGCAATGAAAAGTGTGTTGCACTTTTTTTTTCCTGCTTTTCAGTAGTACCACAGTATAGGGTGAAACTGCTTGCATTCTTCTTCTTTCGGCTTTTTTCCGGTTAGGGGTTGCCACAGCGGATCACCTGTCCGCTCATGACAGTTGTGATTTGTTGCCAGAGAAACAAAGTTGTCATTTGCTTTCATATCTAACCTGAATGAACAATAATTCAGTGTTATGTCTGCTATGTGTTACTCGGGGTTGTCTGGTCTGTACTTGTGTGGTATTTTATTTTGCTTTTTGTGACACTGTACAGTTCCTTACTGCATTTTGTCAAGCATGTTGCAGTTAATATAGTAAGGCTAATTTGAAAACTATATGGTTACAGGTCGAAACGGGAATTGCTGAAATTTTGTTGAATTCTAGTATTTTAGAATAAATCTAAAATATCATTCTTTGTGTCCAATCTTATGCGTTTGAGACATTCATATGTAGGCATAAGCATGTGCCCCTGCCTCTCGTTCATGTGCCCCTGCCTCTCGTTCAAGGCAGCTCTTGTTATTTCACTTTCCTACTTATAAATGTAGATTCTGTTCTTATTAAAATTGTAATGCAGGTTGATAAATTTACCATCTATGTAGAGTGTTATCCTATGTCCCTGCATTATTTTTAATGTGCAATGTTAACAGTAATTTACTAACTTTGTAGTGTGTTTGTTTCCATTATAGTATCTTATGACATTGCACTACTTGTGGTAGTAATGGGAACATTTCTATTCACAACATTAGACATAAATGTATCCATTTCATTGGGTGCAGTCATTTTTATATTTTAACGTGCAACAAAAGTTTGAAAATCTAAGCTTCAGAATCGGCTATATGGCTTCTCTTTTGTAGTCATTTGAAATGTCAGGACAAGCACGAGTGAGTCCCATAATGTCAAGACAAAATGGCCAATCGTATATGCAAGTCTATTTTATCTCTGAGCTTGACATTTCTCAGAATATTTCCTTTTTTTCTGAGGTATGTTTATCTTGTAGTTGGGAAAATAAGTCTGGGGACTGTAGGATGGGGGGCTTGCCATGCAGGGGTCAAGCCCCTGTGCAAAAAAAAAAAAAAGCATGAAAGAGAAGAGCGGTGATAAATATTTCCACGTTTCCTGGATTTTCAGTCTGCTTTTTAACCCCCTGATGTGTTGGCACTTGATGTTGCAAGTGACAATATTTCGGTGGGGAGCTGATTTCTTTTACCCAATGCTATTTCCTGCTTTATTTCTCTCCGATATTTTGTGCTTACAGTTCTGTTCTTTCTATTTTTCCTCTTTCCACCTCTCCCTCCATTCAACTGTATTCTTTTAAAATGAAAACTACGTGAACTAACTGAAGAAATCTGTTTGCCTAACCTGCCTAAGGGATGTGGGTAATATTTTGCAGCTGCTTTCCTGCTACATTTTTTACTTTTCCCATACATACTTAAAGGAGTACATTTTTCACTTTTATTTTTTTTTCTATGCTTCCTGAGCTAGTTCATTTTGTCTACCACCCTTTGAGAGAAAATACTGGTTTCTCATATCAGTGCTGTAGCTTGGTCATCTTTTTAAAGAATAATTGAACTTGTAACCCCTCCCCCCCCAATTTATTTTTTTCAGTCATTTTTTTTTCTTTTCTTTTCTTATCCCATGTTAAAGATCAATTTCCATCTTCTCCCCATAGAATAACTGTAGCTTTGTAGCATTATTTTATTAACTTCCCTTCTATCCCACTTGTCATAATAATGGCCTTCCTTCTTACCTAAAACCAGCTCGGCTAGGACTCTGTGCCAGAAAGCTGCAGTACAGCAGTAAACTCATGCATCCCCCCTCTCCATCTTTAACTGAGCCAACAAAAAAAAAAGAATAAAAAGGGGGACATTGGCTGACTGTAGCAAACCGATTGTTGCATCGGGTTCTGCAGCAGCAGATCCACCCCTGCCCCCAAAGATGTCTGACTGTTAAGATGAAAACAAGTGCTGAAGTGTCTTTCTGCATATAAAAAGCTGTAACAACTCTTGGATCACACTTGCTAACACTTTGTGCCCAAGGCAGTTGCCCACTTTCACCCTACTCTTGGTACACTGCTATTTCTACCCATTCTATAATATTTGTTGTGATAGCCATAACTGATTTCTGGACAAAAATGTACTCTTCATTTGGTTGGTTGACTTAATTCTCCTGGAAAAGCTGTTGGAGATGAAACCCAACTTTCTTTTGCCATTATCCCGGTTTATTGCTGCAGTGTCTGGGCAAACTGTCCTGTCATTCCCTGCAGCAGCACCTTTAGTATGTATGCCATCAAGGGGCAAATATTCTTTAGGAGAAGTGATTTAAGATTTCACTGCAATATGCCTCACTTGCTATCTTCAAATTATTTTTCTATTTTATTACTGTCCTCTGCATCAACTACTGTTCTCAGCGTTTTTTTTTTTTTTTTGCCCCCTCAGACCTCAGTTTTTTTGCCAGTGTGGCCTATAGTACTCTGTATCCACACCGGGTCTACTAGTTACTCTCTACCCACCACACCCCAGACTTGTTCTGGGGCCGGTTGTGGATCCTGCTCAACTGCTGTGGGCTTCTGTCTGAGGAGAGGATTTCATATATTACTGCCTCACCCATGCTCATTGATTATATCTGAAGGTAGCTCCCCTCTTTCGACTCTGTGTCCCTTAGGGAGCATATTAGAGTGCCTTAGCAGCTTGGGTGGCATGCCCTATCCCTTACTTGCCACTCTGCTAGCCACTAATCAAACTCAGTTCTCAGTACCACTCCTTGGGGCTCACCATCATGTCTATTTTAACGAGTGCCCACATCACTGCTACATTATTTTCATTCTGTGCATACATATACTTTTTACATTGCTTACTTTCATGGCATCCTTTCCTTTTTTTTTTTTTTTTTTGCTTTGACCCTCTTGACATCATTGTTTGTTTTCTATTTTACTTTATTCATAGTCTGTTCTAATTAAACTCTTCACTGTTCTATTTGTAGGTTTTTGTCATTTCTCCAATTTAATTCTGAATTATCTTGTTTGGTGTACTTTTGATATTGGTTTCTTTTCATTCCTTCATAAGAATTCCTCCACTGGCTACTATTCCTTCTCAATCTCCCCCCCCCCATCCTTTTCACTATTACTTTCTCTTTGCGCAGGTTTCTTTGTTCTACCCACTGTAATCTTGCAATAATGTTTTGCCATTAGTGCCAGTGATGGACCACAATGTGGACGGGTCACTGTTAACCAATGGCGTTCTTAAATGTGTTCTCTCTGCCCTGCACTCTGGCATGTCTAACCACACATTTTATTCAATGTTTTGTTCTACCAGATTTGCAAAACCTCGCATCTCCTAAAACTCCGCTGTTATAACAAATGTAGATCCGTCATCTAACTTAAAAATGTCCAGTACTCCAAAATAGACTGAAACGTGGTTAGCAGTACCCCTTCCTTCTCCTTACCATGCGTTTGTTTTTACCTAAACCAGATCATCTTCTTTCTCTTTTGCATAAGCTGATGGATCTGTCTTGAAACCCTCCCCAACTCCTCATTGGGAATATGTCATGTAGACCAGTCTAATTAAAGTGAACATCAAATAAAGGTGAGAGATGTTCACTGAAGCTGCTTTCCTCCGCAGTGGAGAAATGAAGCAAACTTAACAGTTGTGTGACCTTGGAGTTCATATAAATGTATGGGGGTGCATTTTCTGTTTAAATACGAGGCATGGAACTCTGTCTGGCATTGTTTACTTAACAGAAAATCAAAAAAAAAAAAATGTCCGAGCAAAAAGTAGGCAAAGCCAGTGGGATTTTAGATCTATATTGCTTAATCCTGTTGTATCTCATTTGAGGTAATATAGTTCTCATAACTTTTTTCAGAAAAATTAACTCTGCATTCCCTCTTACTGGTAACGAAGTACCATAAATACAATGTAATACACTTTAGAAATGATGGACTCTGCTTTAGTTGCACTTTGGCATCATCCTACATTGATGACCCATGTCTATACATTTTCTCACAGTACTTTAATTTTCAATTGATTTATTATTTGAGAAAATAGTCTGATCAGCTGACCATTTCACTATAAATGTAAGGTACTATGGTCAAGCTTGATCCAACACAAGCAACCTAGGCAGTTGCCTAGGGACCATTACTATCTGAGGAGCATGGCCTAGGGTTAAAAATATCACAATAAAAGGATGTGATGGATATCCAATATGGATATCTGAATAAAGACCGTCAGCACAATATGGATGCCCATCTTGAGTGTGCACATGTGCAATTTTGCAGCAGGAATACTAGGGATTGCTACAGTTTGAACTGGAATATCTCAATGACATCTGCTTGTCTGCATGGAAGATTTGACTTAAAAGCTGCAGCAGCATATGGATGGCTATTGCCCTGGACCAGATCAAGTGAGTAGTTGAGAAGGTTGTGTGTGTGTGTGTGTGTGTGTGTGTGTGTGTGTGTGTGTGTGTGTGTGTGTGTGTGAAATGACTCTGAGGTCATTGTCTAGTTAAGTGATTTGCAGACAAACCATAAACCTTCACTTGGGGATGGCAGAAACTTAATCTTCCAAACCAATTGGCAGATCTCCTTTTAACGTTTTTTAATAAATCACTGAGGATTTCACTTTCAGTGTCTATCAAATAATCAGAGTTTAGTTTACAATTTATCTAGCTCTTAGTGCAAATTAATAATGCTATGAGCTGTTAGTGGCTTCATCTCTTTCATGGTTTGATTCCCTTAGATTTCATTTGTCTTTGATGTGACTGAATTTTACATCCAACAGATAGTACTCATGAGCTATCCATTGCTGTTAACAAATCATTCCACTTTTGTCTATTGAATTTCTGTAACCTTTGCATATCTCTTGTAGTTTCATGAGTTGCCATATACATTTTCACTAAATGCGAGTTTCAAGAAAGAGTGCCCTTTTTTGGTAAATACTTTTTTAATGTGGGAGCATTTTGCTTTTATTTGTAAAATAGCTGCTTGTGTTTGTCTGTAAATATTTGAAATAAACAATTTTAAATGAAGTACAAATGTCTGTGATAATTGTAATAGTGAAGAGAAAAATGCCATGCATGTACATGTCTGGTAGTCTGTGTCGTGGTTAAGGTTGCAAGCCACAGTTCCACTGGTACAGGGTTTGATTCTGCTGGACCTCGTTTGCCCACTATGCAACTTTGCGTAAGTCACTTAACCACTCTCTTAGATTGCACTTCAAAAGAGACTATGTCCATTTGGCTTCCTTGCTAACTGATTTGGTTGTTGGTTACTGTGAGCCAGCCAAGTAATGGTATTGGTATGGCTGTTAAAGGCCAGATTTATTAACTTGCATCGAGCCTCATTTGTCCATGACATGGGTCTGGAGGTATATATTTCAACAGTACAACATTATTAATCATTAAAATAGGTCAGACCTGTACTGAATATTTCAGATGGGATATGCTGCTATTGACGATAAAGACAGTGAGGTCAAAATGCGATGTAGATGTCCTGCAAGCATATACCCCTCCCATAAAAAAATTAGTATGTTGTATACAGTAATATTTCTGAATTGTATGACTTGTGTGTTGAACAAAGGTTGCTGGACTAGATATTTTGCTTTTGCCAGAAAAATGCCTGGATTAGGTAATGCATTCTAAACATGTTGCATTTTTATAATATTTTTCCAGTATCTTGCCTACAGCAATTACCAAGAGGTTGACATCTGTCAGGTCATATAAGTTGTATTATTTCATGTGATAGTCAGAACCATCTGATTTTCAACATGTATTGTATACTCATTACTTGCGCATTATTTTGACAGTTTCTCTACAAGATCAGACTCTCTAAAGGATTTCTGTATATAGTTAACTGTTACTCTGCAGTTAGCACTAAGGTCTGACTTGCTTCTTGTGGCAAGGGTATAGTGTTTGAATTTTTCCGCCTTCATTTGCCTACCCACGTGACTTTCAGCAAGTCTCTTAATCACACAGTGTGGTGGAGCAGTTGTAATTTTGGGTAATGGTATCCAGAACTTCATGCCTAGTAACTGAACATGCTGTCATTGTTAACCTGATATTACATAGCTGACTTATTGCCGTAACATTACCTAAAACTATCACCAGCACTGCAGATTTTAAACTAACCTAGACACATTATTCTTCAAGGTCAGCACTGTTTGTAGATGAAGCACTGATACGCAACATTGCTTTCTGGCAGCAACCTCAGCTTTAGTAATAGTTATCGTTAATGAGGAAGTATTCAGTAACGATTGTTAAGTCAGTCTGCATAATCTCTGCAGAAGAAAGAGTCATCAGGTGGCTAATACATTTTCTTATGTTCCCTGTTTAAACTGTGCCACACATGGCTGGGTCTTGTCTGATGCTACTGATCTTTGTACAATTTTGTGTAGTTCCCCAAAGCTACCAATTTTGTGTAGTTCCTCCAAAGCTACCAATATATACATGTACTTTCATAACAATAAAGTGTGTGTACAGTTAACAATGTGGCTACATCTGTTGGCTCGGGTGAGGGGCTATGTAGTTTCAAGTACCTTATGTTCTTATCTAGTCATTTTTAAAATACTTTTAATGTGGTTCTGCAGGGTGTGTGTGTGTGTGTGTGTGTGTGTGTGTGTGTGTGTGTGTGTGTGTGTGTGTGTGTGTGTGTGTGTGTGTGTGAGAATTAAATTGGAAATACTTTGGCTACTGTTTGAAACAAACTGGTAATTTTATTATTACACAGCTGAGATGGATGCAAAGTCATACATTTCCAATCAACAATGTGGCTGTAATTACTTGGTTGGGAGGGGGGGGGTGTCTGTGGATAAAAATGACTGACCTTGCTGAGCTTAACATTAAAAAGTCATTGGTCTGTCTTAGCAGGACCAGTGTGCATTTGTGTAAAGCAAACTGGAGTACTTTACTGTTGTAACGAAATGTTTTCACATGCAGGGCATCCATGGTTTGAAAACAGCCAGAGCCAAAGGTGCATTTAATCTGGCACTGGCCAAATGCATTTTCAGTGAATGTGAGTTTCAAGGGAAGAAAAATTTACTGTTGCTCATGCGAAGTTATCATTCAATGAGAGTCCGATGGCCCTTTGCTAAACAAAACAATGTTTCTGTTATGAAATTTTGAAATAAATGAAATTTAAATTTAAAACTTTTCATCACTGTGAAGCTAAAGAACAAAATAGTATGCCCACTCATGAGTTGTAACAATGTTTATGGTTACATGTGTGTGTTTCTGCCTGTATCTAGTTATGCGAGACTGGAATGACCCCTGGGGTTGGCAGGTCATTACCTTGCCTAGTGCCCCATTTAGCCATGATCTTCATCCATCGGTGATGCCTTTTTAGGTTAAGTAGACCATAGATAAGTAATGTAGCTTTTTCTAAAGGCTGCTGCATAGATGTTTAGGGCTCATGACAATAACAGGTGGTAAAGTGAAACATGTCATTCCTCTCTCCGCTTGAATACCACTAAACAAATTAATCTAATTAATTATAGTCAACACTTGAGCCACTATTTTAATAACTTTTAATTTTGTAACTTAGGCAAGAGCCCCTTTTATAATCCATTTGCATTGTCTTTTAATACCATCAGCCATGACTGTTTGTTTCCTATTGGTGGGGATACCTTCAACTTTATGTGCATTCATTTTACATTTTAATATACTTTGCACATATCTACTGTAAAAGAATGAAATCTTAAAATACCAAACTTCACATCACCAAGACCATGTAGCCAAAAGCTCAGAACACCAAGTTTTAAAAGTACCAAAATCAACTGAACAATAATACAACTTTATACTTCTGACACCGACCACTGTCTTAAATCAATCAATCTCAAAAGTCTACAAACAAACTCTAGCAAATGATTCGCAAATTAGCACAGTATTCATTTTTAAAAAAAATACTTCCTACACCATCCTTAAATTCAGTGACAGTACACCCTGCAGAACAGAGGTAGATTTACTATCTAAAACCCATTAATGTGGGGACTACACTCCCCAACTAAATATACCAACTATGGGATCGCACTACAGTGGGGAAAAAGGGCACATAGCTTTTGTGACCATATTGTAGTGTAAATACTTTAAATAGTGATGGGAGTGCCATACGAAACATTGCCTTTTTTTATTCTACAAAAGTTGAGAGACATTTCTGTACAAATGGTTAAATACTACTTCCTGCATTATACTCAGTATTCCCATATGTCAGCATCTAAAGAGTTTACTGAAACTCAATATGTTCAATGTTTTTGGAGTTGTAGTCTCTGATGTGAAGTGTTGTTTCTTTTTTTTAAAGAATTTGTTCTTTTTAAAATAGTTATCTTTGCACCCCCCTGTCTCCAGTCATCTGCCTACTCCTATCCAGATAGGTCACTTGTTGACTTATCACTGAAGGCAAGGCAGACAGAGGACTTGACTTAAGATGTCAGAGGTGGTACAGATTTTTGTTACAAAAGCTTTGGCCCCCTACATATTAAAGTCCTAAAGCATTGATATCATATGAAAGGATGTCTTGTTGAAATGCTTTTCTTTTTCATAAAAATTGACACCAGATGGATGTCCAAATAACTTGCATTAGGGCACCATGTGATTTACTTCTGTTATCTTATCTAGGAAAAATCAGAACTCCCACATATGGACCTGTACAAATGCATGTCCTACGTCTCTGCATAGCTCCTCTAGTGCTGGGTTTGCCAACTGACCCACAGTCATTTGTCATGTGGTCAGTGTTTCATCCCTCTGCACCCCTGGAGGTGGTTGTTGATTTCATGTACCTTTCTGGTCCAATGTTAAGACAACCCTTTACACAATTAACTCCTTAGGCTTTCCAACTTCTGTAGAGTTTTGGAGGTCTAATCCCATTATTGGCTCCACAGATAGCTTGTACTGCTTCTTTATGTATCATTTTTGCTCTTCTGTCTTGTAGTACCAAACATATAATCCCAGTCTATCTTTTTAAACCACTCCAAAATAAATGCAGTACAAGTTAATTCATTCTAGTTATTTTTGCTTGGTTAGAAAATGCTGATGCAATTAAATTGTCCATATGAAAATATAGTGATTTCTTATTTAAATTACTGCATCATGGTTCTGAAGTAAGCCTTTTGAAACACCTTTGTACTTTAGCAAGACCTTAGGAAAATTGGATGGTAACTGCGATGGGATTCATACTAAGTCCATGCCTCGCAACTGTACAGATTTTCACAATGTCCAGATTTTGACCTCCTATTTTTGGTCCATTTTTCATATACTTGAAGTTTTATGGCAAATCAGTGGTAAATCATTACAGACTGAAGTTAGAAAATAATGGCTAATTTTGAGTTTCAGACTTCAGATCCTTAAGAAAATTCATGCTAATGCAAAATCTGTTACTTTATCAACTTTCAAAGTCTATTGTAAGAGCAGTATTCAAAAATTGTCCCTAATTTTGGGCCTTTTTCCCATTTTTATTTATGGCTTTGTCCAGATTTCTTGCTCTGAGGCTGAGTTGCTCTGAGGCTGAGAGGTATAATACTAACGTCAATTGTACCTGAAATGTCCTGTTTATATTATATATTCTAGAATATCTGCAGTAGTTAAAATAGGGGCACACATTATCTACAGAGTACAGATTTTAAATGAGCACAGTACTGTACCTGTTTAAATAAAAATGTCATCCCTAGATCTTTGTACATTTTCTGAAAGGCATTAAGTTAACCTGTGACCAACTGAAACCACTTCCAAGCAAAACAAAACCATCTGCAAGCAAGTGTCATTAGCCTAATCTTCTAAAATGCTAGCCTGCTCTGAATTTGCAATCTCTAAAGTTTTTGTGATGCGCATGAACATGAATAAAGGAAGAAGCAGCTTAATTACCAGTTGGGTGTATGCCTTCACATGCATACTTTGGGTGTTGGGTGATGGTTCCATGAGGGACTGGCGAACCATTATTTAATGTATTAAACTTCAGTTCCTTCTAGATGATTTTACTTCCTAAGCAGTTTTGCTTGATTTCACTTGTAGAGTGTGTGTATATGTCAAACACCCAAATATTTAATGGATGTATTTCATCCAGATAAAAATTCTTCCTGGTGACAAAACACTGCTTGCAATCTTAGTTTTGACCTTCTATTGAGTGAGTACCCCAACATCTCAACTCATAAGGATGCCATAATCTCTCCTGTCAGCCACGCTCATTAGGACATCAAAATCTTCTGCAAATAAGCATTTATTTTTTGTTCCATATACCTGTCCCATCATTTTGATGCAGAGTACTTCATAAGTATCATTCTGTCTCACCTTGAGCGATTAGTATTAATTAGCCAAAGCAAGGAAAATTTTAGGACAGCAGGAACTCCTACCATTCATTTCACAATTTTGAAAGTGCAGATATAGTGTGCTCTTATTTTGACTACTGTAGATTTTCAAAAGTATAAACATTCCAGTGAGTTAATTTGGGAAATATTTACCCCAAGGAAAAAAGGAGAAATAATTTTTTATAGATTTAAAACAGTTTTGCAGGGGGTAAAATCCACCTTCAGCTGGTTAGCTGCACCCATAACTATGTGCAACTCCCATGGTCACTGCATCTTGAATGGAGGAGGGGGATTCTCTGAGATACAGTAATCTTTAGAACTGGATGTATATAGCCCCCGTAATGCACACATTTTCATAGTTTCATAGTATAGTACTAGGCTATCTGCCCTGGGGCATTTGTAAGCCTAGCCATAGTGATGTGGCTTTTGCCACCCCATGAAATGGTACAAAAATGTACAGAATAAATCTAGAATACTGTGCCTCTGTCTAGTAGTGACACAATGAAGGTCCCTTTCAAAAACAGCATGTGCCACTTCATTGAACGTAAAACATGACCTCACCCATCCCTGAAGACACCTCTTCTGCTTAAGTAATTAAAATGCATAAACAGTAGCCCATTTTGTGCTCAAGTATGGTGGGTGTGATGTCAGGTTAACATTATCCTAGCTTCATGTAGTAACCCATATCTACCAGGAGACATGTTCTGATATCCATCCAACATGGTCAAGTCTAAAGTTAATTATTTTGCTCACCTGCATACCTTATTGACCAGAAGTTCTGGCCAGGTGTTCAGAGGAGCATACCTCAACCATTTCAAGTAGCTTTTCCAGCTTAAATATCTCCATTTTTGAGATAATTGAAGCAGTATTATAGCAGCCTTCTGTTTTGTAACATTTGTTTTTTGACTGGGTACTTTTAAACTCATAAAAAGAGTTTTGAAATGGCTTCCCTGTATACATGCAGCTTTCCAAGACAAGAAGTACCAGAAATGGTTTTGATATCATTAAGTCATTGCTCTTTCCAATTAACCTGAGCATGACATGGGCAGGGCATTATTAAGTCTAGTCTGAGCAGATTATTCAAAGCACTGATCAGGGTGATTGATTGGCAGGTACAGCACAGGTGAATAGGATCACATGGGGAAATGAACAGAACATATGTATAAGTGCAAGAATATGCTAAGAAACCTATACTATTTAAAAATGTAAGAATATGCTGCAACATTTAGTTCAAGAAGCAGTTTACAATGGCAAAACTTTGACATAAAAATTGAATCGTGCTTAGCAGAGATTTTTAGGATAAGATTTATTGTCCAAATGCATTGTATATTATAATGTGTTGTATATTCAGGCAGTTCAAATAAGACAGTGCATCAGTTTGCGTCACAAGCAAATCGCACTATATGTATAAATATTAATAGTAACCTTGAATTTCTAGGAAGTGGGCCAAAACTCCTCTTATTTAACCAATATCTTAAGAGAAAAATGACTCAAGGAATCCCCTAAGCTAGCTGCTACATTTTTTGGACCTTGTGTGCTTCCTTCTTAAGCAATAAGCCAAGCAGAAGTAGTGATAACATCTGGGATCAAGTTTGCACTATCGAGTTGAACCAAAGAAGAGAACACAGAGACACACCAGCTCTTGCAAATTTCTTCCATTTCTTCTGATGATTTGATTCAAAAACATTGGCAGGCCATACTGAGCAGAGAAGACAGCCTGAACAAGAGGTGCTAGACATTGTGAATGGTTTAGTAAGTTGGGTACAAACTTGCTTTTATTAGAGCAAACCTCTCATTTATTTTTTAAGGTGAAGGAAGAATATGAGATGTTGCTAAAGAACTCATCTTCTCCCTTCATTCTATTCAGTTCAAAAGGGTTTGTATCTGTAGAGGATGCCCAGCTTTGAGTGAGGTGTGTGTGTGTGTGTGTTGCTTGAGATAACTGAAGATAATTTACAGGGTGAACAGCTCAAGACTCCAAGAAGTCTTGTGTAGGAAGCCGTTTCAGTTGAGGTATTATTTTCTGATGTGATATCGAAAAATTCTTTGTGCTATGTTTGGGCAAAAACAGCATTAATCAGCATTTTAAAAGTAGTTGGTAGTCCTCTAGCCAGGCTTTAATTGAGGAAAAGGAATCCTGCATAAACTTGGTGAGTTCTGGCTGGCTTGCTGCAGATCAATATGAACATGGCACCATCTGTGTATTGCACTATGGAGGCTTCTTTGGTAGCTTTGTGAAGACTATTAGTGGATATATTGAATAGTAAGGGGCCTAGAATAGATCCCTGAGGTATGCCAATAAAGACTAACTGGGGTCTTCTAGTAAGATAGCTGTGGAACCAGCTAAAGGATGATTGGGATAGTACTGGCAAGGAAAGTTTAATAAATCAGGCAGTGGTCTGAAACTTTGTCAAGTGCTGTTGACTTGTCTATGAGGCGGAAGGATACTAGGTTGCAAATGTTTCTATTTATGATATTGGCAAACCTGAGTAGAGCAGTAATAGTGCTGTAGTAAGGCTGGAAACCATCTTGATTGTTGCATAGGGAATTGTTGTGATGAAGGGCAAAGCGCTGTGAACAAATGCATTTTCCTATTTTGTCAAGTGGAGATGGAATAGCTGTAAGTTGGTAACTGGAGAGTTGAGTAGATGTACCCCCCTTATGTAGAGGTATGATGTAGGATTATAGCCATATGGCAGTAATGTAACTTCCTGAAAAATGACGTGTTTGAGTCCAGTAAGGAATAGCACCTAGAGTGACTTTGAGATATTCAGGTGACAGTTTTTCTGCAGTTGGTATAGTTTTATTTTTTAGCTTTAGGAGGAGATTTTTGGTAATACTGGTTGGAGGTAGAGGATTTTAGTGGTGATGCTGTTTGGACTAGTGATGCTGGTGGATAGTTTAGAAAACGGAATGAGATTAAGAAATGTGTACTTAATTTGGTAGCTATAGGGATGGAGTTGTTGGGATGGTGGTAGCTGGTAAAGGAGCTACAGTTTGGCCTCAGTGTAATATTTTGACTGTGTTCCAGAAAAACTTAGGATTCTGTTGGTTGACTTTGAGATTGGAAAAGTATTTAGTTTTGCCTGATATATATTTTTTAGTTTAGCTTAAAAAGGTTTCTATATTGTCTTAAATATTGACATTTTTGTGGTGGTTTGTCAGTAGAACATCTTTTCTGAACTGTGTCTTTTTAATTCTTCAAGTCTTTTGAGTTTCTAATACCATGACTGGAAAGGACCCCATTCCTAAGTCGAAGTATGATTAACATTCATAAAATTGGTATTGCTTCAGTCTTATTAGCCAGAAGTGCTCTTTTGATGCACCTGTAATGTGCCAAGTAATGACTACTCCTACAATTCGTATGGAGTTGCATGTATTGGTGACATATCCAAGTATGATTGTAAATTCCTTCTTTTTTTTTAATAAGACCTGTTGCTGCTGCTACTACTATTGGAACTGTCTGGAAATCTTTCTTCCACATTGCCTTCATTTCTGCCTGCAAA
Source organism: Protopterus annectens (assembly GCF_019279795.1). NCBI lineage: Eukaryota > Metazoa > Chordata > Ceratodontiformes > Protopteridae > Protopterus > Protopterus annectens. Next base: position 316,446,239 of record NC_056749.1, on the reverse strand, counting down.
TCCTGATATTTTATGACTGTGTCTCTATATAAGACCACTAGTCACTGGGTTTAGCAATTTCAATGAGCAATGCTAGCTTTGTTTTCTTTTCATGGACTACTACATCTGGTTTTTCTCACATCTTTTTGAACCATTGGTAATGGATGATTCCATGTGATATAAAACTTCATTTTCTGTGATGCTTTGTGGCTCATGTTTCCAATGTTTTCCATATACTTAAGTATTATAATGTTTACATGATCCCATATGCAACAGTCTTGTCACCCTATTATGCCTTTCAGTATGCAGTCTTCCTGCCATTAGTATATCGCAACCAGCAACAAAATGTGCGACTATTTCCAATTGTTTTGCATAACCTATGTGTCTGTTTCTCCCACATGTTCAATGGACTTTGGTTTACAATGAGTATGTGAGTATGTAGTTTACTATCTTGGGCCACCAATATTAACCCTTTTATCATTTGGTTTAAATTCACCTCTCCTTGACCATTCTGCATTCTAACTTGATCAACATAAGGGTGTTGCAAGAGTTTTCTATACTTGAAACTATATTTTTGCATGTTCACAATTCTTGCCTTTTCATCTAATCCTTCACCTTAAAATCTTTTTGCTTTTTTGGCACATTCAATTGCTGCCTGATTTTTTACTTAAATCTGGTTTGATTTCGCTTTTGTTAAACTAAGCAGGGAAGTCATCTTAGACTTATTCACCTCATGTTTTAACTTCACTATGTTTGGGCCTTGTGAGGTCAGCAGATATGCATGCAGTCCCACAACTGCAGATTTATAGATGTAATCAGTTTCAAGGAGGCCCATACCCCTTCGGAAAAGGGAATATATAGCATTGGTAGACACTAATTTTTTATAAATCATTTGAGCATGAAGCATTCTTATTTTCCTGTCCACCAACACCTTTGGGGGCCAATGAATTACTTTAATCCCAAAACTGTAAGTTAGGACAAGTACAACAAATTTGTTTATAGCTTGGACTTTGTTTCTAGATGTCAGTGCCGTTTTCATAATCAGTTTTAATCTTTTAAAATATTCCTTACTAAGTTTTGTTTGCATTTGTTCATGTTTTATTGTTGACCCTTCATCAATTCCCAAATATTTATAAACTCCATCTTGCTCAAGTTATTTTGTATCACATTCCTGTTCCAAACTGTTTTCTTGGTACTGCAGCTTTCCTGCTTAAGACTGCTTTTGCAAGTTTATAAAGACCAAATGACATTTTTATATGTTCTGAAAAAGGTTTGATGACTTGCAGTTGTGCTTTCGGTTCCTCATCTGATAAAACTATACAGTTGTAAATCATCAAAAATGCAGCTGAGAAGCCTTTACACTGTTTTCTAGGAGACAAATTGTAGCCATGGCCTAATCTGTTCAGTAGTCAGCTTAATGGATTAAAGGCACGACAAAAGAGCAGTAGTGACAGTGTCACTGTGGAATATTCCCTTTGGAATTTTTATCCCTGGAATAATAATTTGCCCTTTATCATGGCTTAGCTGCAAAGTGGTTTGCCACCATTTCATGGTTGCTGTAATGCAATCAGCCAGTGTAGGGGCTATCCTGTATATTTTTAAGCAGTCTTTAACTCCTGAATGTGGGATACTGTCAAATGTATTTTTGTGGTCTATCTATGCCATACTTAGATTCTTCCTCTTTTTACAGTTCTCTAATATAACTTTTATTTAAAAAATAATCCTTTGTTCCATATGACTTTTATTCTTTTTGTTGTATTGCCACGATTGAGTTTTCTTCTAAATGACTATAAACTCTCCACATCCATTCTAGAGTGTAGTTTATACATTGTCAGAAGGCAAGTTATTGACTTAGTTTTGAGGATATCTTGTAAGTTCACCCTTAAGAAGGAGTAGTGTTTTTCCTGTTAACCAGGCTGGTGTCTGGTCAGGATGTGCATATAAATAATTACTTGTGGCTACATCTTCTTATAAAGATGTTGATACTTTTAGCCAGAAGTTGGGTACTGCATCTGGACCTGGGGTTTTCAAATTAGGAGCATTTCTTAACTTTTTGTTTCAGTCCCTTTCACTGTTACTTCATCCCATTTCATATCGTACATTTAAACTTCTTACTCTATTTTTATTTCTGCTATCCATTCGGCATCTTTATGTTCCACAGGATCTTCATAGATATTTCTCCAAAATGTATCCTTTTTTTCTTTTCCTTTGTGGTGTTTCAGTTTTCTTTTTGCCTCATTTCGCAGTTGTCTATAAAACTTTTCTGGGTCATCTTTAAATTGCTTATTTTTTACATTTTTCTTTTCTATTTATCTGCATAAGTTTTTCTGCCTGAGCTGACATTTTTAGCTGTTGTGATAGTCCACAATAGATCCTGATCTGTTCTGATACTGCACAATCTTCCTGAGTATTTTTGTTAATCTGTTCCCTCATCTGTATTACAGTGATACTTCTTGACTTATTTGCTTTATAGTTTCCCATCATGGAAGTCTCAAATAGAGAATTTGATTTATCCCCTTCTTTTCCCTTACTCCCCTGTGTTTTGTGGCAAGACTTATCTTTAATTTAGCTGCACAGTTAAATATCCTAGTTACTTTTATTACAACACACATTTCTACGGACAGTCCTAATTATTGTGTTTAATTTGTTTTATCAAACTTCTAACTTTTTCAGTTTTATTGACTTTGTAGTCTATTTATTTAATTAATCTTAATATTGTTAAATCAAGCAACTGTTCTCAAAGATCATTTTCTTCTTAACTGAGGGCACATTCTTTGTTCTGTTTCCTGCGGGCTTTCTATAGAAAGTTCCAGAGCATCTTCCAGTGCCACATTCTCTTCATTTGCATCTTGTGTCCTCCACTGCTCTTTCATGAGAGCTGACTGGCCTATCACTCCACAACATTGACTGCGTTAGAGTTAGCAGTTTCCTGTTGCTTCTTGCTGTGCATCTCCAACTTCATGTTTCTTTGTAGTAGATTCCTATGAAAGGCTACAAAGTATCTTCATATAACAACTGATCAGATGTTTCCCACTCCACTCATTTCTCGTTAATTCAGGGATCCATTGCTCTATCCAACTGTGATGTGATCTGAGTTAGACTTTAAACATTAAATCCTTCAATTTGCAGGTAATCCATAACTTAAAGTTTCTATTTTTTTTAGGTTCATAGGTAGGTACTAGGCTATCTTCCCGAAGACATTTATAAGCCTAGCCAGAATGTGTTTGCTTTCGCCTCCCCCTTAGATTAGTTCCCTGTGCCTCTATCCAGCAGAGCCATTGAAGTGATCCCTGGGGTAAACTTTGTTTCCCATCCACTCGTCAAGGTTTCTCTTGAAGAGGATTAGCGAGGAGCTCTGCCTAATGTAGATTGGAATCTTGATGTTTGTGTTTCACTGTTGCAGTCATAACAAATGGGTTATCTGGCTCCCAGTAGCCCTCAGTCAGCCAGAATACCAAAGGTAAATAAAAATGACAGCAGTTGCCATCTGTTTAAAGGATGTCAGGGCGTCCGATACAAAAGGAGGCAGCCGATGTCACTTCCTCAGTCTTCTTTGCCGCAGAGCCCGAAGCAGAAACTTTTCATGCATGAGTGCTGGTTGACAGTTTACTTTTGTTGGTTTCCAACTACAAGAGTTTGTCTACTACAGCTAGGTAGCCCATTGGGGATCCTCTTTTCTTGCCTTAAAGAATGTCAGAAAAAGTTAAGTGTTTTACCTGTGGAAAGCAGATTCCCCATAGAGATTTTAGGCCTTGACCATGACGTTCTCAAGTGTGATCTCTGTGCCTCCTTTAATCCACATACTATCCGTCATCAGGCTAAGATTTTGGTTAGGCATTTTGGAGTTTGGCCTAAGTTGGTTGATATGGCATCCGCCAGTCGTCATGCTTCGGATGTTTTGAAGAAACGAAAGGATAAGGACCACAACAGGCCTCAGAAAGCTAAGTCCTTGGATGATAAGTTGGTCATCAGCCAGGCAGAAACCAGTGAGACCCCTTTGCAGTCCACAGATGTACAACTGTAGGCCTTGATTGAGTCCCTTAGGCCTTCGGCTTCTGTTTTGCCTTCAAACATGTTGCCGGTTGCCTCTTCTGCTGGAGCTGGAACCGCTAAGCTGGCTCTGGTGTCCAAGGCCTCCGTTTTGCGTTCTGACAGCAAACTTCTTCCTTCGACCTCTGTTGCTTCCCAAGTCCTTCAGGCTTGCAGGTAAATCGTCCATTCGTAAGCCTGTGAAAAGGCAGGCTCCAGCTTCTTCTTGTTCCCTTCAATCCCAAAAGGTTAAAATGGCTAATGATTTGTTGACTCTTATTAGGGGTTCTCAGTAGGGATGTTTCTCCTGAGATTTTGTCCTGTTCTGATTCTTCCAGCATTTCTGCTGATGAAGAGGAATTTTCTCAGGTTTTTTTCTCCATTTGAGGATTCTGATGCAGAGGAGTCCATCCCTTCGGCTGCTACTCAAGATGATTTCTCCTTTGATGATACTTTAAATACCCTCCGAGAACATTTTAAATGGGAAAGTCAGGATTATCCCCAATCCAAGAAATAGATTAGGGAGTTTCTGGATTTACCTCTGCATAAGCCTCTTGCTATTCCCCCTGTGCTGGAAGTTGTTGATGATTTTCTGGAAAATTCCTAGTCTCCAAATTCGGTTCCTCCTGCTCCCAGGAAACCTGACAGATACTACAGAGTCCCTGATTCTCCTCTGTTTCTTTTCAGGAATCCTTTGTCTGATCCAGAGGTCATTTCTCAGGGCCCTAAAGGAGTTAAAGCCACTGTTACCAGGAATCCTGTTCCCTCTGACAGGGAGTCTAGGAACTTAGGTGGGACAGGAAGGTTTATACATCTGCCACTCTTAACTATTTGGGCTACCAATTATCTTTTTCATATGCTGAAGTACCAGCAGCACACCTTAGAGGCTATTAAGTCTAGGATAGCATGTACATCTCTTTTGGCAGAGAGTAAAGACATGCAGGATTTACTGAATTCCACCAGTATGGTCAATGATCATTCTTTGCATTGTGGTTTTGACATCCTTGAGGCCTCCAGCACAGCTATGGCTACCGGATCTGTTATTAGAAGGCACACTTGGCTCAGAGAATAGCCTCTTCCAGAACCTGTCAAGGCTAAGCTTTTGGATGTACCTTAGCATAAAGACAGTCCTTTTTTTTTTTTTGGCAGCAAAGCAGAGGAGATACTGAAGAAGATGGAGAATGAGGCCAAGTCCATGCAAACTGTTAAGGATTTTCTGCCAAGTTCAACCCCCTCGCTTTAGCAGGAATTACCCTTCCAAGAGTTGGGCCTTTACTGATACCAGCAGATAGAACCGTTCCAGGACTAGAGGTTACAAATCTTCTAGGGGGCAGGCAGCTATCCCTCAAAGGTCTAGGCATTGGCAGGCTCCCACTTCTAAGGGTGTAAGCTCCAAGCCTGCATCTCAATCAAAACACTCTCCATGACTTTTTACAACTTTTGCTTGTTCTTGCTTGCTGGGAGAGTTATTTAGAGGGAAGGTTAGCCCTTTTTGCAGATGTCTGGGCCACTATCACAGACAAATGGGTGCTAAGAACGGTGTCCCTAGGGTACAAGTTTTCTTTCCACACCTTTCCAGCTCCCAAGGGGTTCCTGGGCATTCCTCCAAACCGAAAGGGCGGAAGTAGAAAAAAAAATTGTCTGTCTCATTTGGGAGCAATAGAATGAGTTCCTGCTCAGCAGGTAGGCCATGGCTTTTATTCCAGGCTTTTCCTAGTTCCAAAAAAAAGGCACCTGGTGTCTTATCCTGGATCTTTCCATTCTGAACTCTTTTTTTTTTTCCTAGTAATTCCAAAGTTCTAAATGCTCACTCTGCATCAGTTGCTACCACTGCTAGAAAAGGATTCCTGGCTGGTAACCTTGGATCTCAAAGAAGCTTATCTGCACATTCCTATCAGGAAAGTTGCAGGCAGTACCTTTGTTTCAGAGTGGGCAAGCAACATTACCACTTCTCTGCGCTGCCCTTTGGCTTATCTACTGCTCCCAGAGTCTTTCACAAAGTGCCCGGACCCAGTCATTGTTTTTTGCAGGCAGAAAAAAATTCAGATTTACCCATACTTGGGCGACTGTCTGATTCAAGCAAGTTCTCAAGAACAGCTATTAAAGGATCTGGAATTTATAAAAACTCCTTCTCTCTTCCCTGGGTTGCACTCTCAATGTGGAAAAATCGAAAATGGTACCATCCAAGGAGAGAACATTCCTGGGAGGGAGTCTGAACACAGCCGCCCAGATGATACGTCTCACCTAGGAGAAGCCGCCAACTCTTTTGGTTTACTTCAAGGGCTTGGCAAGCCTGTCCCAGCTCCTGCAAGCTCTGGGATTCATGGCATCTTATATTCTCATGATTCCATATGCAGGACTGCATATGAGGAAATTGCAATGGTACCTCGAGAACATTTGGTGTTGACACACAGGACCTGGATATGATTCCTCTGCTTCCATCTCTGCAGATGGAGTTTCTATGGTGGGCAGCAGCCTGTCTACAAAACAAAGGCATGCCTTTTCAGACACCTCTTGCCACTCAAGTTCTGACTACAGATGCATAGGACTATGCCTGGGGAGCACACCTGGATGACAGATGTATACAGGGATGTTGGAATGCCCAGCAGATGCACCTGCAAATAAATCTAAAGAGTTGATTGCAGTTCAGCAGGCCTTACTAGCTTTCAAGCATCTGCTTTCTCCAGGGATTCCACTTGTCAGGACAGACAACACCACGGGCATGTGGTACATCAACAAGCAGGGAGGGATGTGCTCTTACCCCCTGTGCAGGCAAAGCATGAGTCTTTGGTCCATGGCAGCATCTCTGGACCTGCATCTCCTAGCTCAGTTTCTTCCAGGAAGGCTCAATGTTTTGGCAGACCAGTTGAGCAGGCAAACCTTGGATCCTCACAAGTGGCAGCTGAACAGAGCAGTCTTTTACAGCATTATTCAATGTTTGGGGCACCTCAGGTGGATGTTTTCTCCTCCCTAGACAACCATCTGCTACCTCTCTTTTGCACCAGACAGCAGCAGAGCAGAGCCTGGAAAGTGGATGCTCTTTCCTTCCCTTGGATGTTGCTATCAGTGTACGACTTCCCACCTCTTCCTTTTCTTCCCAGAGTATTAGTGAAGATCAGGGACAAATGTCTGACTATTCTCATAGCTTCAGACTGGCCCAGACAGCATTGGTATCCACCGGTTCGAAGTTCTCCCATTAAGCCAGATCTTTTGGTTCAGGAAAAGGGAAACATTTTACATCCTCCTCTTCAGTCTCTCCATTTGGCAGCATGGCTCATTGTATGACTCCTTCCCTTTCTTCCTCCCTTTTCCAACAGGTGATTGATGTGCCCAGGGAGGCCAGGAGGCCTAGCACTAGGAAGTCCTATGCAGGCAAATGGGAAAGGTTCTCTCAATGGATGCAGGCTAGAGGAGAGTCTGCTTCTCAACCTACCCTTCCTCTGATCCTGGAATACCTGGCTGATTTGCTTTAGGGTGGTCTTTCTTTTTCCTCTATCAAGATCCATGCTTCAGCTATCTCTGCTCATTGTTCTCTTGAACAGCCCATTTTCTCTCATCCCCTGAAGAAAATGTTTCTCAGAGGTGCTTTCAATTTTAAAACCTCCCAGAAGAGCATCTACTCCAGCCTGGGATCTTAATTTTGTTCTAGAGAACTCACTCTTCCTCCTTTTGAGCCAGCTGCCTCTGCAGATTTAAAGCTTCTCTCTTGGAAGACCGCCTTCCTTTTGGCTGTAACTTCAGCAAGGAGGGTTTCGGAGCTGCAAGCTGTGATGGCCGTAGTGCCTTTTCTTATTTTCCATGCAGATAGTCTCTCTGAGAACTAATCCCTCTTTTATGCCCAAGGTGGTTTCCAGCCTGACTCTTAATCAGTCCATACACTTTCCTAATCCTCGCAATAGAGATGAAAGGATCCCACATTCTCTTGATATGCACAGACAGCTCAGGTTTTACCTGGACAGAACTAAAGACCTTTGGAAATCAGCACAGTTATTGGTCAGTTTTGCCCCTGGAGCCCAAGGCAAGGCTATTTCTAAGCAAAGCATTTCTAAATGGATTGCACATTGCATTACTTTTTATTATGCCTTTCATGGCAAAGCTCCGCCTCCAGGGGTTAGGACCCACTCTACCAGACCGGCTTCCACTTCTGCAGCCTTTCTAAGGGGTGTCCCTACTAAAGACATTTTGGAGGCTGCCACATGGTCTTCTGTTCACACTTTCACAAAGCATTATAATTTGCCTCTGTTTTCCAGAGCCAGGGCAGGGTTTGCCACTGCGGTGTTTCAGGGCATTATCTCCAACCCTTGATGCTGTTGGTTCCTCCCCCCTTTTTTTCTATGGGCTTTGTTAATCGACCCATTGGTTAGGACTGCAACAGTGAAACATGATGAATATAATGCAGTTGTGTACTCTTACCATAAATGTAGATGTTCAAGTGTGTATTCACTGTTGCAGTCCTGGTTTCCCTCCCTCCTTCCCCCATTTTTTGGTCCTCTCCTATTTACTTTTCCTGAGGTACAGGCTTAATTTGTTGTTTGCCAAATTGGTTTTTGGTTTAAGCCTTATTTTCTGGGGGCTCCTGATTGTTATGGCAAGAAAGACTGAGGAAGTGATGTTGGCTGCCTCCTTTTGTATCGGACGCCCTTTACAACCAATGACATTTTTACTTAACTTTGGTATTCTGGCTGACTGAGGGCTACCAGGAGCTGGATAACGCATTTATTAGGACTGCAACAGTGAATACTCTCTAACATCTAAATTTATGGTAAGTGTACACAACTGTACATTTTAGAGCATGGGAAGTCTCTGGGACAGGAATCTATCCCTCCTGCATGTCCTATTTATTGTTGTGGTAAGGTTTAGATCCCTAGAGCATGTGGCTCGAGGGGATATGGTTTTCTTTAGGTGGAGCATGTCCATCAGTTCTGGGTTGGACATGGTCTTGTCTGTCAGGCAGAGATCACCTCTGAGTAGGCGGTATGTAACAGAGTACAGCTGGAGTTTCTTCAGTCGAGCTGCATAGGGCATCTGTTTGAGGCCAGTGATCCACTTGGTGAGGTACATCTGTAGTCTATCCAGCTATTGCAGGTGTCTTGTAAGGTACATCCCAAATGGGGCATTGTACTCTGATGGGTCTAATGAGTGATGCGTAGAGGGGCACAATGACCTCTTTTTTTGATCTGGTTGCAAACCCTTTTGTGATTAGTTGGCCCAAATAAAAGGATTTTCTAACTACTTTAGCAATGTGATTATCAAAGGAGAGGTTACTATATACTTGGACCCCCAGATCCCTTATTACCACCTATGTGCTAGTTTGTGGGTACTTAGTTTGTGGGTACTTAGTCTTCTCCGTTGGAAAAAACAATGTGCTTTTTTGCATTTAGATTGAGGCCATGGTTTTGACACCAGGTATCTGTCTCAGTGAGACCCTTTTTGAGGATGTCTGTGTCTGCCGGGGAGTCTGTTATAGCCCCTAGTTTGCAGTCATCTGCAAACTCTGTCAAGCATAGTTCTTTTGTGCTTGCCTGTACCTCTGAGAAGTATATGCCGAAAAGGAGGGGTCCTATGACTGAGCCCTGAGGAACGCCACATGTAACCTGTTTAGAGTCAGACCTAGCTCCTGCAACTCTTACCATGTGGATTCAGTCCGTGAGCCAGTTGATAAACCCATCTCATGACATAGGGGTTTATGTTCAGGCTGGTGAGCTTGTCTATAATACTTGAATGGGAAATGGTTTATAAGGCCTTTGTGAGGTCTAGGTAGGCTGTGTGAACTACCTTTCCCTCATCTATAGCATTGGTAACTGTCTCAAAGAAGTCCACCAGGTTTAGGAGGCATGATCTTCCCTTAAAGCCAAACTGGGTAGGGTCCAGTGTTTGGAGGTTCCCAATGTGGCTCTTTGAGATCCATGATGATGTGCTCCATAGCCTTGCAGACAAAGCTAGTCAGGCTTATAGGGCAATAGTTCCCAGGGTCTGTTGTGGCTCCAACTTTGTGGAGCAGAATAACCATTGCTGTGAGCCACTCTATGGGCACGTAGCCTGTGGAGAGGCTGAGTTTAAACAGTATGTTTAGGTGAGGGCTTAATTCATCTTTGAGCTCATGTAGGATGCAGCCTGGGACACCATCCGGTCCCATTGATGCTGTGTTTTTTGGCTTTGGAGAGGGCTGTAAGAATGTCTGATTTCAGGAGCACTACATTCTACTGTTATGGTTATGGGCCCTTTTGGTTGTGAGATGGGGGTGAAGTTTGCACTGAACCTGTCTGCCAGGGTGTTGGCGATATCTGTTGGCTCAGTGTATTTTGTGCCAATCTGCACCAACTCCGATCAGATCTGGGAATTGCCACTTAGATTCTTGACGTGGCTAAAGAATGCCTTGTGGTTGTGTTTGGAGTTCTTGGCAATTTTACTTTTTAAGATAGCCTTGGATGATTCTATGAGGGATCATAATTACTTGCTGATACTATAGGGGATGTCTTCCCTTCTTGGGATTTTACTCTCTTCTGTGCTAGTTTCCTCCTTCTATTGTATAGCTTGTTTATGGCAAGGGGTCCACCAGACTGGTTTCCTTTTCTTGGAGGAGTGAGTCTTGGTTTTGCTTGGGAATAGCACAATCCATGCATTCTTGTAGCTGCTCGTAGAGTGCATTAGTAAAGGATTTTGCAGCTTGGACAGCATTATCCTTTGGCATGCGAGCTTTGAAACTTTCCTCCTCCATCTTAAGTAAAGTTTGCTTTTGAAAAGTCTTTCACTGTGGTTTCTTTGACTGCATGTGGGGGTGGAATGTGGATATCCAGGGTGATTTGTTTACGGTCAGATCTAACCAGCAAGGGGTTGACCTCTAGTATGGAACCCCAGTCGCCCATGTTAGTGATGACAAGGTCCAGTATGTTGTCACCTCTTGTGGGGGTGTTGACCAGTTGATCCAGGGCATTTGAGTTTATAAATTCTAGGAAATGTTGGGCAAGGGAGTTAGTACCTAAATAGTTCTCCCAGTTAATGTTTGGGTAATTGAAGTCGCCCAATATCAGGGTGTTTGGTAGGACCTTTGTTTCCAGAAATGTGGAATGGGGTTCCTGAGACATGGTGGGTTATCTGACGCAAGCTACAATTTGAATTGCAGTTTTGCCCATTGTTAGTTGCACGTGGATGATCTCTGAAGCATCGTGCTGTGCCACTAACATGGAGGTGTGGGTATTCTTGATGAAAATGGATACGCCTCTGCCTTTTGTATTTCGGTCTGGGTTTTGTGGTCAAAATGTATGGTATGAGTTGTAGCCTGGTAGTGCTGGGGTGCTCTCTGGAGCCTTAAACTAGGTTTCTGTTACTGCACATATATCTATTTTCTCCATACTGAGGTGTGCCTTGAGTGCATGCATTTTGAGGTTTAGACTTCTGGCACTGAGTAGCATTACCCTCAGTTTTTTGTTACTTGTGCTATTTTTGGCGGTGGGTTTGTCTTTTGAGCCTTTCCTAAAAAAGGCACTATTGGGGTGGCAAGAGCCTTGGCCAGTATTCGAAAGCCTAAGGGTGACAGGTGCAAGCCATCTCTAGCGAAGCAGCGTGGCTGTCAAGCATGTCATCCCAGGCTGACGGACACTGGATCCCCTTTAAATGACACCAGAAGCCTAGCCAATTGTTAAAATTGGCAATTTTTTCTTTATACTGTGGTATCATTCTTGGTGAGGACAGGATGCTCCTCAGGGTCATACTGGCCTGGGCTACGTGATTAGAGAGCTCTTCCATGGCTCTCTTCATGTAGTCCAGGGAGGTACAGCTCAGGTCATTCACACCAACTTGGGCAATGACAGAGTCATATTTGTACTTGTTCTGGTGTGACCTGAGTGCTTGTGTTATGTGGTGGATCCTGGCACCTGATGGACAGCTAACAGTAACCTTCTTGTTCAGCCTAGTGAGTGGGACATCAGTGTGCCTGACTATAGAGTCACCTATTACTAGTGTGTTGGGTATGTTATTTTGCCTTAAGGACTGTGATTACATGGTGCACTGGTTTTGTGAAGTATGTGTTTCATGGTTTGTGTTTGGGGGGGTGGAGGTTGCTTGGATGTCTGCTTTGGAGGTCTCTGTTGCTTTTTCAGATTTTTATTTAGAGCCTCCAAGTATGTTTTCGTGTATTTGTGTTTTTTGCCAGTGCCGGTTTCTTGGGTCTGTGTGAGACTGGTGGTATGTAAGTAATTCCCTTCTCCTCTTTACTGTCTGGTCCAGTCTTGTGTTGAGAGAGCTTAGCCTCCAGTTTGGCTGTACAATTTCATCTCTTGCATGTATTAGTGTTTGGTGGTAGGATGAGAGGGTTGTCTGTGTACATGAGTCAGTTGTAACATTGCCTCAAAATGCCCAGATTTACCAGTTGGACTGGAGAGTACACCTGAAACTGCCCTTTGGACATGCCTGGATAGGTACAGTGAAATGTTTTACTGATTGGCTGGTAAGGTCGAATAGAGAGCCTTGTCCTTCTCTACAGTATAGGGGGGTCTATGAGTTTTGAGCAAGTGCCGGGCTGAGAAGTGAATGGTTTGAGTGCTTAACTTGGTCCTCTGTTCTACTTTTCCTCTGTATTCTTATTTTGTTGTATTGTATTGTAAACTTTTCCATATCTGGTGCCTTTCCCATATTTCTCTTCACATATCTTTGGTGCTGCTCTTTTCGTATTGATTATGTAAAGCAGAAAGCAAAACTAAATATTGCACCATAATAAGTCTTTCCCTAGTCCATATTCTTTAGATGTCTCCTGCTCCTCTTGTTTTTCCTTGAGGACTTTATGTTCCATCATGCTGTGATCTAACCTGTGTTAGATTTTCTGCACTAAATCACAAGTATTCCATAACTTCATCTTCTGTTTTTTTTTTTTTTTTTTTTTTACATTTGTTTACCGGGAAAGTCTGACTGGACACAGGTCCATTTTCAGTGGTGGCCCAGGGAGAAAAGCTCCACAAACATTACATTATATTAGTTAACATTATCATGTATACAAAACATTATTTATCATTAGCATGATACAAAAACAGTATTCATGCAGACAGCTACACAATTAGTTACATTACATCAGTAATTATTCACAAGGTACAAGATATTCAAACTCAGAGAACAGTATGTTAGTTGAATGCAGATAAAAACAATAGTTTGATATGAGTTTTATTAGAGAATCTGCTAAAATTTGAACAAAAGGGTAAGGCTGAGAATAATTCAATTTCTAGCTTTGTGCCACTAAACTGTTAGAGGTTGAGAACAATGGTGGTTATTTGTAAGAGTATTAATAGGAGTGAGTTGATTTGGTCTAGCCTGGGGGAAGACCTGAACATAGCCAGTTTTGCATAAAATGGGATTTGATGTTTTTTTTTTTTTTTTTTTTTTTTTTGAAGAGGTAAGGTGAGGATGTTGACGTTAGGTGATCGGGTAGGAGGTTCCAAGTTTTTGCAATGCAGCAGGCATAGAGTGATTTGCCAGCTTCATTTTTGTGCTTGGTGACAGTTATGTGGTTTTGTTGTGTTGATCTTAGGTTTCTGGAGGGAGTATAGGGTTGAATGAATTGTTGCAAGGCTGGGGTTTTCAAAGGAAGGTAGTAGAGCTTATGGACAGTGGTAAGTTGGTAGAGTAAGAAGATATGAGGTATCTCAAGCCAGCTGAGTTGTCTAAAGGATTGGCAGTGATGGGACCTATGAGTGGCTTCATTAGCAAATTTGGCAATTTTGTTGTAGCATGATTCAATTTTGGAAAGTTCTGCTTGGTGAAGGTTTGTAAAGATTGGGGAGGCATAAAGAAGTATAGATAACAGATGAGTTCTAGCTATGGTGGCCTTTGTGTGTCTGGTCATGTAGTTGTGGTTTCTATAAAGGAGTCATATCTTTTTATTGACTTTCTTGATTGTTTGAGAAATATGGATGTCCTATTTAAGTTTATTGCCAATTTCTACTCCTAAGAGCTTGGTGTGTGGTATAGGAGTAATATTAGTATTGTCTTTGGATATTATTGAAAAGTTAGTTTATGGGGGGAGATCTACTTGGACTGAAAAGAATAAGTTTAGTTTTTTTTGGGTTAAGCAGTAGTTTGATGATGGTGAACCATTCGGCTAGGGTAAAGATGTTTTGGGTTATAATTTGGAGTTTATCAAGGGTGTGGGCTGCACTTATAGTGGTATCCTCTGCGTATTGGACTACTGAGGCAGTGGGCAGGGATGATGCTATGTCATTAGTAAATAATGAGAATAATAGTGGGCCAAGGATGGATCCTTGTGGGACACCAATGGTTATTGGGAGTAGGGGTGACGGGTGGTTTTCCCAGAGAACAGCTTGTTGTCGGTTAGATAAATAGCTACTGAACCAGGATAAGGTGGAAGAATTTGTTAAAAGTGGCCAGTTTTTCTATGAGTAGACTGTGGTTCACCATATCAAAGGCTTTGGATAGGTCTAGGAATATGGAGGATACGAACAGGCTGTTTCTGTGGGTATTAGAGTTTGAGAAGGATAGTAATGATGTGGTAGTGCTGTGTGAAGGTCTGAATCCATGTTGGGATTGTGATAATTATTGTGAAGCAGGAATTTCATTAGTTGTGAGTGGACTACTCTCTCTAAAATCTGAGATAGGGGTAATAGTATTGCAATAGGGCGGTAGTTTGTAAGTTCAAGGGATTGTCCCCCTTTATGTAATGATATTTTCCATGATTCAGTTATAGATCTGTTAATGAGAATGGACACAATAGGCTATGGCCTCTGCAGTAATTTGTAGGATTTCTGCTGGTAGTTAGTCTATTGCTGGGGTTGTTGTCTTCAGTTTTTTTGAGGAGTTTGGCAATTATTGTAGTACTGGCTGGTTCTAGGGAGAAACTATGTGTATTATTATCTGTGTTGGAGGGGATGGGGGCTGTTATTGATGTTGTTTGGGTATTGGCTATGGCTTGAATGTTTTCAGTAAAGTATTTGTTAAAGTGGGTGGGGATGTTGTGTAGACTGTTTGGTAGTATAGGGGAAGGGTATAATAGGTTGTTAATTGACGCCCACAATTTTTGTGGGTTTAGTGTTTTTCCTATAGGGTTTTATAGTAACTAGTTCTATTTTTGTGTGTTCTCTGGCTTTATTCCGTAGTTCATGATATTTTTGTTTTAGGATTGGGGTTTTGTGTTTATGGAATTGCAACCAGACTTTTGTCTCTTTCTTTCATTGGGGATCTGGTGTCTTTTGATAGCCATGGTGCGAGGTTAGTTTTAATTCTGGTGGTTCTAGGTGGAGCATGGGAGTTCAGGATGTTCAGGAAGGTTGTGCTGAAGTATTCTACGGCTTCATCTAGCGGTAAGTATTTTACTAGAGTTCATATACAGGATTTGAGTGAATTTATCAAGTCTTGAGCTATGAAGTACTTTTTGTTTCTTATGACCCTGATAATGGGTTGTTTAGTTAGTTGGGGTCGATTCCTATTTAGTGATCATCAAGCAACATACCTAAAGCTGTCAGGGAGACAACCTGAGAGATGGACTTGAGTGGGGTCAGATACTAGTATCCAATCCAGGATTGACCCTCACTTAGAGGTTTTGTCTGTTCTTGTAGGAGTATTTAATAATTTGGTTTGACTATAACAGTCATAACCACACCACCCATATTAACCTCTATGGTTTTACCCAATCTATGTTAGTCACCTGCAAGAATGGTTTCCTGTGGATGAGTGATTTTCATCCAGTTTAGTAGGTTTTCGAGTACATTAGTGGTGTTGCCTGGTGGTATATAACCTCCTGCTAATATGATTTGTTTGTTTGGGTTAATTTTAGTGTGGCTAATATTAGTTCTATGTCTTGGATTTCTTGAGTGTTGTATTCAGTTTGTTCTGTTGAGAGGTGACTTTGGAAAAGGATGGCTACACCCCCTCCTTTTTTGCCTGGCCTATCTTTACGTATAATATTATAGCCAGGGGCTGTTATTTCATTATTGTGGTGGATGGGCTTAAGCCAAGTTTCAGTAAGTACTACAATGTCAGGTTTGTGTAGGGCATGTAGATCATGTGTTTTGCTGAGAATGCTTCTTATGTTAATGTTTAGAAGGAGTAGGGATGAGCGAGGCTGGATATATATTGGATTGGGGTTAGCTGGGTAGGTGCTATTGCAGGTATTGGGACCTGGAATTGGGTGACTATCACCACAGCATGAGAGTTTTTGTAGTATGTGGATGAAGAGTTTGTTTAGTTTGTGAGTTATTTTGGTTATTTTATTGGGTGAGTTGGCTTGAAGTTTGTAGGTGCTAATTCCATAAAGATAGAAAGGTGATGGAAAAGGGTAGAGGTCACTTAGAGTTATTGGTGAGGAGATAGTAATGGAGGTGGTGATAGCTGAGTCAGTTTGCCATGGTGGTGGAGGGCTGATATACAGATATGTGTGGTAAGATGAGAACATGGATAGGAGGATGAGAGAAGAGAGGCCTATTGTGTGTAATAGGGTAAGTAGAAGGTGTTTGGTTGGAGTATGGACCATATTGTTTAGTTGTGAGGTGGGTTATGGACTAGGATAGGGCTGAAATATGGTAGAGATTGAGTTGAACTATATGGTGTGGTCTGCAATATGGAAGTGTAGAGATGGGGTTAGATTATAGGGTGTGGTATCCAATCTGGGTTGTGAAGAGAAGGATGTGATGGGCTCTGTTAGTGCGAGGGGTAATACTGTGTGATAGGACAGTTGTGTTGGGGGAGTGACTAGGGGTGTGGTGTATAGCTAGAAATGTAATTGGGGTGGGTGGGAATGGGGGTAGGGGAGCAAATGGAGTGGGGACTAACAGAGTCAGTCCCGCGCTAGCAAAAACAATCAGTACCACATGTAAATTTGTTATTACTTAATGTAATTTGGTGAAAATGCTGTTGGTCAATTAATTTGTGTAGGATACCTTAGTTCAATAGGGTTTGTTAGCTGCTCTGACAGTTTATTCACGACTATATCTAAGAAAACTATAACTGTTAGTAAGAACTGTTTTACTTTTATTCTCCTTTTAGTTTAAGATTCTGATTCTCCATTTTCTAGGGAGCAGCTAGGAGTGAGGGTTAGATGGACTATACTGCCATCCTGTGGTTAAAAAGAGGAAACGCTCCCCAGTGGAGGGTGACTAATTATATCAGGGTTATCTGTTTAGGGGGGATGGCTGGTCTGTGCTGTGTGCAAGCCAGTAGTTAACAGTTTCAGGGGTGAAATACAATTGTACTACAGCAGGTAGACCTACTTTTTGTTTTAAACACTTGACAATTGGAGGTCCTGTTTTGGTTGGAGGGTTGAATAGCTGCGCTACTGTCTTCAAAACTAGGGAGTAGCCGAGGGCAGTGTCTTTACTAGGTATTCTAGCTGTAAAAGCCTTTTTTTTTTTTTTTTTTTTTTTTTTTTTAACTTTACTAATCTTCTGTTTCACATTCCCTCTCTGTGATTTGTATTTCTTCACATCTGGATGCTTTTGCCTGTATTTCTCTTAGAATATCTTTGGGCTTCCCTTTTTGTGTTTGATTAATTTAGCTTCCATATTGCACTATATCAGATCTCCCATTATTTTGTATGTCCGAATTTCTTTTTTAGGTCTTTTGAAAATCTCTAGATTTTGTTCTTCATATTTTCACAATTCCTTAGTCGCATAATTTTCCAGATGTCCCAAGGTTTCTTGCTCTATATAATGTTTTTCATAAAGCTGCTATATTGAATACAAATTTTTATTTGAAGCTTCTGACAGTGGTTTGTTTTTTCTTCTGGAGTTGTATTTCTATTTTTCTTTCCTCTGGTTTTTCTAAATATTTTTGTATATAGTCTGTCTGGAAATTCTGGCTTATTTCATAATAGTAATACATATTTTTTCTTATCCTCAATAGTCCACTCTATCAGTTTTTGATTTTTGTGGACTGTTACTTCCTTCTACAACAAGGAGACTACCCTCCCCCTGGGACTGGACTAGCCCCATTGTAGGAATGTTTCTGTGTCTTGAGGATTCTACACTCTTACAAAAACCGGGTCCACCTTGTGAAGGTACTCGCCAAGACTTGAGGATGAATTCAGTTTCAGAAATGCTACTCTCCTTTGTTTGCTGACACTACTTTCCATTTGGATTCTGTCATCTCTCCATTAGGACACCTACTTTCCATTTGTATTAATTGCCTGGTTTTTCTTGTGAGCCATAAGTCAGGCTGTAATTTCATCTTGCTCTGATGGGCACTAGTTTGGTTTTAGTATGTTATGACATGTGTTAATGAGTTAATCATCTAGGGGTAAGTATTTTATAATATCATAGTTTTATTCAGATTGCTAATGAACTTGTGATTACTGAAGGGGGAGTGTGTATCCCATTAGTATTTATGTGCTTTAATTAGATTGTCTCAAGGTGAAGGTTGGTAGATGGTCACTGATGGTGTCTGGTAGGCAGCCAGCAGTGTTGAATTTTGTTATGGGTTGTGGTGAGGATTAGTGTAATGTAGGCTCCCTATTATTGCATTTGTCTATTCTATCACTTCTAATGATGTAGCCAGGGGGAATTTCCTGGTCTTTAGTATCTGGTTTTAGCCAGTTTCTGTGACTATTGGTTATGTCAGGGGTATATGATGTTGTAAAGGCATGCAGCTGTGGTAGTTTATTGTAGATGCTCATAATATTTTAAGTTCTTAATCAAAAATTACCTTGGTTGAATGGAAAAGAATTACTAGAGTTAGTGGAGATGGGAGAGTTGCAATTGTGTAGAGAGGGTCCAGGATTAGGATGTGTATCGCCATCGAAAGCAAGCTTTATATGGGAGTTGTGTGCAGTGAAATAACTTCACATATTTAGTTTTGACCTCTTCAAAATTTCTTTGTGTAGTGTAGGTTTTTTGAAGTATTTGTAGCTAAAGTATGGAATGTGATATAAGTTGGGTGCTATAGTAGGGTCAGATGCAGATGATATAGAAGTATGGTGTAGGGTTCTTGAGGAGACAGGTGGGGATACAATGGAGTGCAATAAGATGTGGCATGGGTAAGAACAGATAGAAGTAAAGATAGTAATAAGTGAAAGGGAAGCATAATGTAGTATATAAAGAAAAGTAGATTTGAAATTTTAATAAGGGGTGTTCAGAATGAATTAAGGTGTTTAATTTTTCTACCTCTACTGTTCTATCCCCCACTATAACCTAAAGTGAAGAGGGAAGACCAGAAAAGGTGGTATGATTTGATATAGCTATATATATGAGGAAAGGACAAATAGGGTAGCTGTATTATGATTGGCTGTAGGCATGCAGTGGGTAGACTTGGAAGTATAAATGTGGCTGTAGGAGGGTAGGCTGTGGATTGAGATTAAGGAAGGGTAGCACAGAGAGCTTGAGCTATTTCATTCTGTCTTTATACTTTCGCCATAATCGGAACAATCTATCCCACATAAGTCTTTTAAAATATCTTCTATGACAGGGGTTCCCAAAGTGTGCCATGGCTTCATCACAGGGGCGCCACAAACTAATAACCAACAGGCCGGGTGTCCAGAAAGTGAATGCCTGTATGAGTGTGTGTGCATCTATCTGGTGTGTGAGTGCATGCATGAAAGTGAGAGTCATATGTGTGATGTGCGAGTGTGTTTTCCCCCCTCATTCTGTCATTTTCAGACAGCAGTTTCACTTCTCATTTTAGGATTATGCTGGTTCAGTACCTGCATTATATGGCACTGTAGAAGGTGTGCACAGTGCAAGCTACTCCATCAAGCTACTGTGATTAGGTAATTTCTTTAGTTCACCGATGGCAGAAATCGGTGATTGTGGCAGTCCATAAATCTTTTTTTTTTAAACAATAATGCTTAAAACATAAGCAAGAAAATAAGTATCAAGTGAAGAAATGTTGTAAGATGCAAGTAGCTATAAAGAGTCCTCCTGGGGAGAGAGACAAAAGCTTTATTGTTAAAAAAAAATCACTCCTCAAAAGATCTAATCTTATGACAACGACCTTTCTAACAACCTCACTTAGCAACCCTAACAGTAAATGGTAGTATTAATTTAACCTACTAAGCCAGACTTTTCCAAACTTTCAGAGAGCTAGTATTTAAATTCATGTCCAATTAGATAACATCTTTGCTTGCTCTTCCCTGAGGATTCCATACCGTGTTCAAGTTTATATACCTATGTATTGTGTATTTAATGCCTGCAATGCGTTTATCCATCTTTTTTTCTTGTTTTGCACCTCACATGTCATTATTACAGACACAAGTAAAAGGTGAATTAAATATAGATGCATGTAGACGACCAGCACATTAAATGTGGGCTGAAAATGCCAACTATCTCTGCATACAGTCCTGTATTAGGGTTACCATCTGTCCCACTTTGCGAGGGACAGTCCCTCTTTGAGCAGTTGTGTCCTGCAATTTTAAGACCTCTCAACTGTCCCTGATTTTCACTGAAATTTTAGCTCTGTCCTTCTTAATTCCTCCTCAAACGAGTGACTTTTGGAGGAAAGTTGGTGAATTAAATTTAATGAATAATGGCAATAATTGAGTTGTAGGTTTCTTTTACCTCACAAAATGTACATTAATTCATCTGCTGTAATTCTGTGAATGTCTCAAGTTAATAGCACAAATATTTTCAGTGTCCCTTATTCTGTTGAAATTTATCCCTGATTGGTTGAGAGGTATTTGTAAAAATGGTGAATGTCCTGAGATTTTAGGACAAAATTATTTCCTATATTTTATGTGACAATGGCATAAGACAGTTATTCTGTATCTGAAACACCTAAATGTTATAAGAAACAGAAATAAGCAACCAAAATGCTACAAGAATAAACTTTTATTTAGGCATAAAAAGTGAAGTTTTGAACTTTGTACTGGCTGTGGGTATGTTTTGACCTGCAAATTCCGATGTCTGTATCAAAAATGTCTCACTTTGGGCATTTGAAAAGGTGGCAACCTAGTGTGTGTGTGTGTGTGTGTG
>NC_056749.1:316390333-316420333 GCF_019279795.1 Protopterus annectens | reverse complement strand
TGGCATTGAGCTTAAGGCCATAGTTCTAACACCAGTCATTGGTCTCGGTGAGGACATTCTGTAGGATGTCAACATCACTTAGGGAGTTAATAATAGCTCTCAACTTGCAATTGACTGAACTTTGTCAGCCAGAGTCCCTTCGTGTTGTTCTGGACTTCAGAGAAGTAGCTACCAAACAGGAGAGGACTTGGGACTGAACCCTGTGGGACTCCACTCATGATTAGTTGGTAGTCTGACTTGGAGTCTGCTGCTTTCACACCACGGGTTCTAACTGTGAGCCAGTTTGTAACCCATCTTTTGATATAGGGGTTGATAAGTTTGAGTTTTTCTATGATTCCTGAGTGGGGAATGATATCAAAAAAGCATGGCCAGATCAAGGTAGGCTGTATGAACTACCTTGCTTTCATCCACAGCTCTGATGACTGACTCGAAGTCCACCAAGTTGAGTAGGCATGATCTACCCTTCACAAAACCAACTGTGTGGGATCTAGAGTTTGGAGGTTCCCTATATCCTTGTTTATTATTTTCTTGATGATGGGTTACATAGCTTTGCATATCAGACTCAGCAGGCTAATGGGGCGATATTTCCCAGGGTCGGTTGCTCCTCCTTTGTGGAGAGGGATGACTGCTGTAGTGCGCCTTTCAGGAGGGACAATGCCTGAGGTGAGGCTGTGATTGAACAGGTCACACAGGTGAGGTGCCAGGACTCTGTAGTTCATGTAGAACACAACCAGGGATATTGTCAGGTCCTATAGAAGCTATACTCTTGGCCTTGAACAGTGCTGTTTTAACCTGTGCAGCAGTAATACTGGGTGCCTTGCAATCTACTGGTATTGTGATTGGCCTTTGTGGTGGGGGGGGTAAATTTGGCACTGAATCTGTCAGCCAGTATACTGGCAATATCTGTTGGCTTGGTATAGAAGGTACAATTGTGCAGTAGCTCAGAGCAAATGTGGGTATTCCATGGAGATTCTTTATGTAACTATAGAAGGTCTTGTGGTTGTCTTTACAATCTGCTGCAATTCTGTTTTCATAGCTAGCTTCAGAGGATTTGATGAGGCATCTCAACTTATTTTTAGGCTGATGAGGGAGTTTTTCCAGTCTTGGGACTTTACCTTATTCCGCATTAGTTTCCTTCTCCTGTTGTAGAGTTTGTTTATGGCAGGAGCTCACCAGATTGGCTTCCTGTTTTTGGAGGAGAGTGTCTTGGTTCTATTGGGTATGGCGAGAGCCATGCATTTGTGTACGTGTTTGTACAGTGCTTTGGTGTTTTGTTTCTGCAACTATTCTCCATTTGCATGGGTGCTGTGAAGTTAGCCACCTCTGTTTTTAGGACCCCAAAGTTAGCTTTAGAGAAGTTATTTATAGTGGTTACCTTTGCAAGGTTGGTGGGAGGGATGTGCATTTCCAAGGTGATTAGTTTGTGGTCTCATCTATCCAGGGAGGAGCTGACTATTGGTGTAGAGCAACGGTCACCCATGTTTAGTAATGACCAGGTAAAGGATGTTGCTACCTCTAGTGGGGGGTAAGAATGAGCTGGTCCAGGGCATTGGAATTAATGAACTCCAGGAAATGTTGTGCAAGTGTATTGGTACATGAGTAGTTTGCCCAGTTAATGGATGGGTAGTTGAAGTCACCTAGTAAGAGTGTTAGGTTGGACACTAATATTCTGCAGGGTGCTTAGGAACAACCCTAATATTCTCCAGGGTGCTTAGGAATGTGGAGTGAGAGTCTTGGGACATGGTTGGGGACCTATAGCAGGCTACAACCTGAATTGCTGTCTTACCCAATGTTAGATACACCTGAAGTATTTCTGATGCATTATGTTGGGCTACCGGTCTGGAGATGTGCGCATCCTTTATGAATATGGAAAAACTACCACACCACCTTTGGAGCTTCGGTCCAAGTTCTCGGGATGAAAGGTGTGGAATGAGTTCTACCCTGGTAGTGCAGGGGTGCTTTCTGCTGTCTTGAACCAGGTCTCTGTATCAGCACAAACGTCTGTTCTCCATTTTAAGGAGTAATTTGAGCGAGTGCATTTTGTGAATTAGACTTCTAGCATTAAGCAGCATGACCCTTAGATTGCATTTGTTTGTAGCTGTTACAGTGGTAATATGGTCTTTGGAACACCACCTAACAAAGGCACTATAGGGGTGGCAAGAACCTTGGCCAGTATCAAGAAGCTCAGGGGTGACAGATGCTGGCCATCTCTGGCAAAGCATCGAGGACTGTCAATCATGTCATCCCAGGCAGACAGATACTGGATCCACTTAGAATGACACCAGAAACTTGGCCAATTTTTGAAATCAATCATTTTCTGCTTGTACTGTGGTATCATTTGGGTGATGGTAGGATGCTGCTCAGTGTCATACCTGCCTGGGATACATAATCTGAGAGTTGCTTCATGTCGTTTAGGGAGGTACTTCTCTGGTCCTTCACTGTCACATGTACAATGACAGTCATATCTGTACCTGTTGTGCAGAGGTTGTTTGCTGTGTGTGTGTTCTCTTATGCAAAACATACTTTTTTTTTTTTTACATCTGTTTTCGCAAACTGTAACATTGTCTCGAACCAGCCAGCACCAATGCACAAGAAGAACGTGCGCAGATGGAGTGCATCGCAGACAAACCAACACAAGAGACGAAAGGAATCAGAATGACTAGGGGGGTCATTGACCATGGTGATATTGTTGTTAATATTTCAGATATTATTCTGGATGACATAACATTGGAAGTACTTAATAAGGGACTGACGTTTATACCGGAGGCTCTAGCAGAGCATAGTCAGGTGATTTTAGATATTTTAAGTTTCGCAAGAAATGTGATGTTACAACAGATGTATCAGGACACTAGAAATGTTATTAGTAATGCAAATGAAAATGTAAGCAATGTTTTAAAACTTAAACATCCTAGCACTTTCATGCCAATTTTTAATCCAGCATTAAATGTTTTCATTAGAATGTGTGAATAAGAATTTGAAGAATATTTTAATAATTTTAGGAAGAAAAAGTTTCATAACTTAACCCTTGAACAGAAAGAAGCATTACAAGAATTAACACAAAATGAAAACATCATTGTGAAACAAGCAGATAAGGGGGGGGGGGGCAATTGTTATAATGAACAAATCAATGTATTGCTCCAAATTAAATGTGATGCTTAGTGACGTGCATACTTTTATTAGGATGAATCCCATCATGGTTAATAACCACATAGGCCAATGTACACAATTCTATTAGGAATATGCATTCAGCAGGTTTTATTAATGAGGACCTAAGAGATTTTTTATTTATACAAAATCCTGTTACACCGATGTTTAAAGCCCTCCCTAAGATTCATAAGGATGCTAAAGACCCACCCCTGAGATCTATTGTGTCGGGTAGGGGTTGGGTCACAGAGCACATATCCATCTGGTTGGAGACCACACTGAGACCTATAGTGGAGGATGTTCCAAGGATTTTAAGGGACACAGCACATTTTTTGGGTTCTGTTTCAGAATATTTATTAACAAGTAATGAGACAAGGTCAATGTTTGTGACATTGGATGTTAATAATTTATTTACTGTTATTGACAATGTCTGTGGAGTTCAAGCAATAGAACAATTATTATGCTGTAAAACACAGTTTAATGATGATGAGGTTCAATGTGTGTGTAAATTATTGCAAGTAGTTTTGGAAAACAACGTATTTGTATGTCAGGGCATGTATTATAGACAGAAACAGGGTGTTGCCATGGGTACACCCTGTGCCAATTCGTACGCCAACTTGGTATTGGCGCACTGGGAAGATCAGGTTATATTTAATTCTACACATGCTTGGACACAATATTTGCGTTTTTATGTACGTTTCGTAGATGATGTTTTTTTTCATATGGGATGGAGATGTACAACAGTTAGAAATGTTTGTTCAATATTTAGAAGATACTTCTGCATTCTTTAGATTTACCATTCATTATTCCACCAGTAATATAGATTTTTTAGATGTTAGAATAGAAAGGGATGTTATGGGGAAAGTTACCACGTCACTGTTCAAGAAAGAATGTTGGCGTAACAATTTACTTCATTATAGTAGTATGCATCCAAGACACACTTTTGACAACATAGTCAAAGGTCAAGTGTGTAGGATCTCCAGGATATGCAGTGATGATAACAAATTTAATGAGGAAGTGGAATGCTTCCAACGGAATCTAATAGGTAGAGGGTATAAATCTGATAGGACTAGCTCCCTAATAGAGCACAGTAAAATGAAGAGGAAGAATACAGCTAAACCATGGATGAATAGAAGGATGCATGAAGGGGTAAAGAAAAATAATAAAAATAAAACATTTACCAAGGGAAATGATAGTGAGGGCATTAAAATGGTCCTCACTTGGGTAACATTTGTGATGTCATGAAACGACACTGTCAAATACTGTACACTGACCCAGAGCTTAAGACACAAATAGGGAATGCTCCGAAATTTATTTTTAGGAGGAATAAGAATCTAAAGGATATATTATGTAAGGAACCCAGTAATAAGAGAAATATTAAGATTAATAGTAAAGGTACCTTCCCATGTTATCAATGTAAGGCTTGTCACTTCATATTGCAATCTCAAATATTTGTACATCCCAGGACAAATAAACAATATGTTTTTGAAGGATATGTTGATTTGTAAAACTAAGAATTTGGTATATATAGCTGTATGTCAAGGATGTGAAACTTACTATGAGGGGAAAACCAATAATATGTTTAAGACCGGAATTTTCAAACATTTATCAGATATTAGACTTGGTAATGAGCGTAATGCTTTGGCATTACATGTGAAGGATAACCCTACACATTCATTTCTATTTATGGTGATACAGGTTGTGATTCCAAACACCAGGGGGGGCAATTTGGTAAATGAAACTGAATGTGCTGAAACCAGGTGGATGGTGCGATTAGGAGCAGATAGGTCTCTTGGTATTAATGGGTATATACCTTTAAAACCCGTCCTAAAGAAAAGGAGGGCTTTTTATTGAAATGTGATAGGCTGATATTTATTTTAAATATGTGAGGTTTTATACTGTGTGTTATCTGATGAAGGGCATATGGCCTGAAAGCGCTCATCTGTGGAAATAGTTTTATGGTACTTTTATCGACGTGGTTGTCCTCTGTTTGCTTGTTTTTGGATTGTCTCGAACATAAGAATTTTGTGTTTATGAAAACTTAGTAGGACGTAAACTCATCTATTTTGTCTCTGCCTTCTTGGGTTAAGTTGTGTCTTGAAAAGGTCCTAGGAATCAGTTCATTTAAAAAGTTAACAAATAAGACTCTGAAGATTAACCTCTGTGCTCTTACTTTATCGGATTCTTTTGGAATGTACAAATCCTAAGCAGAATGCTGACCTGGAAAGACCCGACCCCAAATTTTTTAAAGGATAAAAAATTAAATGCCTTAAATCCTTAAACTGTTTCTGATGTCAGAATTTGACTAAATGTTGCTCTAATGTTATCTGTCTGTTTTTATCAAGAAAAGAAAGACCAAGCTCTATTTTGACCACCTCTTCAAAAAAGCAGTTGCTCAAAAATGCCCACAGTAGGGACATGAAGCAAACTAAGACTCCTAGATTGGTTTATAGTTATATTTTTTCCAGCTAAGTTTTAAGTGCCCCCCCCCCCCATGTCATGGAAACTACTACTTTGCCTTTATTATGGCTAATCTTGTCGATATTTGGCTTGACAGATACCAGTTTATACCTGGGTTATTACATACAACCCTATATAGTTTGAGTGGTGGACACGACTGCATGCTAAAAAATTGTCTGGTAAGAATATAATTATTTTTTACTTAAAGGTGTACATGTCTGGGTATCTTCCTGTTCCTGCGATTTTTCTATGAGCCTAATTTTAAGACCAGACCTGAATTTAAGGTTACCTAGGTAAAATCACCCCACCTTGCATAACAAAACATTTTATTAACGTGAGTGCTCAGGTGGTACTTCAACTTAAACAGCATGGTACAGATCCAACAGACCTTAGACACACTATTTCATTAAGCACACCTTGTAGAAGTGTATGAAGCTCAGACCCTAGGTGAAGGAAAACAACAATTTAGCAGTTTTACCTTCTTTGCACTTGTCAAGCCTTCGTTGAACCATTTCTGCACTGTCAATTTTATGAGAGTGGGATCACGAGGAAAGAAGGGTAGCTCTTTGTTTTTTTTCTTTTGGGGAGGAGGGGTTGTGTCATTCATCTTTG
This sequence comes from Protopterus annectens, assembly GCF_019279795.1. Classification (NCBI taxonomy): domain Eukaryota; kingdom Metazoa; phylum Chordata; order Ceratodontiformes; family Protopteridae; genus Protopterus; species Protopterus annectens. The sequence continues at coordinate 316,414,117 of NC_056749.1, read as the reverse complement.
TATAGGAAGGAGCAGTCTTTGCTTATACAGTGCTTTCCATGCCACTCTCCTGTCCTGAATATTGTGCTTGCTGTATACCTCTAAGCATATATATGTCAAATGGGAATCTAGTAGAACACTTCATTGTGCTTGCAAGTGGTTGAAACCTTTCCATTGTCCCTTTTTAGAAGGTCAAAGTAAATTTCTATGTTGAAATGCAATGGAACAGCTCCCAATTATGTTTTCTAAGCTGCTTTTCTTTCTATTTTACAAGAAAGATAAAAGCTTCACTAGGATGTGTGCATGTCTGATCATAAGTTAATATTCGGCTATTTGCCCAGTTGACCACGTGTAACCTAGCCAACAATTCCACCCATTTACCAAGACAGGAATTTAATATCAGATAATTACCTAGTTTCTATCCCTTTTCATAAGGTCTAAGGCACACCAGGAACGTACTTAATTCTGGGAATTGGATGAGAAATTTAATCTTCCAAAAGGTACTTTAGGTATTCTGCTAGACCATTTTTAAGAGCATCATTTCTGTAAAAGTATTCACTGTGCAAGATATCTATCCAGCCAACAAGTATAGATTTGGTCTCATGGTACCAAATTACAGACTCAATTTTTACAGGAGAGGTGTGTCCTCCTTGATAAGTGTCTAGGTTTGCTGAAGGATATTATGCTGCATTGTTTGCACTTCAGAGAATTTATAGCTTATCTAGATTATTTGACTGCTTTACATTTCACAGTCATTAACAAACTTAGTCAGTCACAGGCCTCAAATGTTTGCATTATTGTCTGAGAAGTAGATAAAGAAAATAAGTGGTGGTCATCTGTTGTAAGATTCCATTGGTAACTCAGTTAAGTGCGTTTGCAGTAGTAACCTACTGGGTTCATTTAGTGAGACCATGGGTAACGAAGGAGTTGTCCTTCGCTCATCAGTGATGCTAGTGTGTGGAATAATATTGAAGGTTTTGGGCAAGTTCAGATATGCTGTTTGAACTAATTGTTACCTCTGTCCATTACCTTTATTTTGAGCAAGTTACCAATGGTTCTGCTTTTAACAAACCTAAATTGATTCTGGTCCAGGTTTTGAAGGCCTGATTGATTATGGCCTTATTTAGGAGGCCCATACCATGCCTCTCAACCTCTTCATGAAAGAAATCTGGACAATGCCCAACAAAATGGGGTGGGGGGGTGGGCAAAGGCCCAAGAATGGGAACATATTTAAAGTATTGTTCTTGTCAACTTAGAAAGTTTAGTTTGTTTTAATGTACATTTTGTGAAGGATTTGAAGTCTGAAACTCTAATGTATGTCCTAATTTAATTACTTCAATCCTCAGATCATTGCACTGATTTACCATAAAAACAAAGTTTGAGGAACAAGCCAAAAAATCTGGACAGTTGAGAGGTATGGTTTATACTTGTGTGCTACATTGTTTTAGAGATTGGGCTAATGAGGCTGACTGGAGCATATAGTTTTCTGGATAAGTACCATGGGTCATCCTTTGAGTGTGGTAACTATAGCAGCTGCCCACACCTCTGGCACAAATTTAAGTGGAGAAACAGATACTGAATAGATGTAATAAGGGTCAACCAAGCAGTGCTTGGCATGGTTTGCCTACAAGTGACTTGAACAACACTCCAACAAATCTTCAATTTCTGAAAACTGACCATATTTAAAAAAATAAATAATTCACAGCAAGTTTGGCCTTCCTGCACTTTCACAAGTGTGTATTTGCGGGCTGTATCCCTAAATTTATTTATATATATATATATATATATATATATATATATATATGTTATCAGTTTTACGGAAAATTACATTTACGAAAAGAACCATGGGAGGAAAGAGCAATCCATTGCCAGTTTATGGAAGGAAACCAAGAGCAGAGTGATGCTGACAAGTGATGATGCTGTAGACGTACAGAATAATTTCTGATGATGGTAGTAAATTGCTGAAGAGCAGTTTTACTCCCTTCCAGATGCATGTTCAGTGAATTTCATCATGTCCCTTTTTCAAATTATCACACGTGGACAATCTTCAGTTATTCATCCTTTCTCATAAGCACAATGATCAAGTTCTATAAGTACTTGGGATTCAGGACATACATAAAAATCCTCAACCTCCTTTATCCCAAGAGGTGGTAAAGTTTTTAACTGTCTTTGCTCCACCTGATGTGTAACCTTTCTGCGTTTAACTATGGATTTGACTAAAACCAAGATATGGCCAAATGAACTTGTTTGAGATTGCTACTTTAAGAATTTCTCTCTGCTAGTTATGTAACCTCAGTTGCTGTCTACATTTACATTTCCAAAATGCCAGAATGAGCTGTATGATAGATAGAAGTCAGTGATATAGATTTGTCCACAGGAAGTAAATTCAAAGGTTTAGGCTGATGCGTACTCTTCATAGTTCTATGAGGCTTTTGTAAAGATTATTTAATGGCACCAGCATATGACTACTCATAGTTTCTAGTCTGTAGGTTAGAATAGGTGCAAACAGTGTTGAACTCACTTTATGTAGCTGTCTAAGAAAAAGGGGGCCTTCTAGTTCAGTGTTTGCTTCTCTAACAGATGGTCTATTGTGATTAGTACGCATTCCTTATTAGTGATTAAGAGGTTGTCCATACACTGCCTCAGGATTCCAAGTGTTTTAAGGTTGCAGTACAGGAAGGTTTGTGTGCCATGACAATTAGGTTAAATTGGACTCCACTGGCCTTTCAATAAATAAGGATCTAAAGAGTAGCAGGGGAAATATTACAGATGTAGAAGTTTGCTGGTTTGTTTGTATGTTCAGAGTAAGTTTGGTCTGTGAAGTGGAGATAAATGGAGGTAGTTCTAGACAAAGCAAAAATGCATACGTTGTACTACATGCAAGATACCTCAGTTTAAGGGGAAATTGTACGTGCCAGTCTACGCTCTGTGGAAACACTGGCGCCTTACTCTAATGTGCTTCGTGTAGCTCTGCAGTGTAAATACAGAAGACAAAAAGAATCAATGAAAACAATAAGAAATCTGAATCTCAAGTACTGTAAACCATTCAGAACTTCTGTCTGCCTACCTCTGGATGATTCATGACCAATTTTAAGATGAATGCCATCCCTGGCCACCTGGATTTGCAGAAAGCAGGGATTGAAATTAAACAGAACAGCTCAGAGTAGCTAAAGTGCAACCAAAAATATCAGGCAAGGCAGTATAATCTACATATAGCTGAAATTGGGGTGTGTGTGTGTGTGTGTAATTTATAAAAAGAAATGTGCAAGCAATACAAAAACTGCCTGGAATTCCTAAAACAGAATAAAATATATTAACAAACCATGCAGAAATATCTAAAATTGAGGACTGAGAGAGGGGAAAAAATGAAGAGAGAGAGTTTCTGCTCCCTCTATCCCTCAGATGTAGCTGGTAGTTAACAGCAAGATCATTTGGCCAAGTGCTTTTCAGATTATTTTACCCTTAACTGAACGGAAAGTGACTTTGCTTAAACAAAGATGCACTCTGCTTAGTGGCCCTTTGATGGTCCAGAGGCAGTATCATTAGAGAAGATTAAGATACTAGGTTCTAGTAACTAAATGTTCTTTTCATATTCAATTTAAATAATGCTTGTGGGAGCTTTCAACTGTGTCCCGTGACTGTATGAGATCATCCTGTTGCCAATGGCTTTTTAGTTCAGTGATCTATGCACCTTTCTAATTGGATTTGCCTTAAGACTTTTTTATTTACCAGTGAAGGGTACCAACTTAATATATTCTTTCCTTCTAGTACTACAAATATTTTGAAGATCAGTGTATATACTTTTTATATTATCGACTCCCATTTTCTCTCTGGGGTGTGATGTGTCAACCAACATCTCTCTCAGTATCAATGCCACTGTCCTATCTTCTTTGACCATCATACCTGACAGTTGCAGGTCTTCTCTCACACAGTCCATCTCCTTGCTTCCTCTTGCCTTCTACATATCTCTTCCAAGTCGTAAGCACGAAATAGTCTTTGGCTTTCCTACGTATGTGCCCAATCCCCCATAATCTGTTCTTTGACCTTCTCAGCAGTTGGAATTAATAGTGCTTTTGTTTTGATGTCGCAGAAACAGGTGTGCTGAATGTAAGATCCAAACATCGACTAGTAAAAAATGACCAAAATCCACATTGACCCAAGCACAAAGCAGTCAGCGGTAAGATGATAAAAATCCAAATTTATTGCAGCACAAAATAAGAGTGAAGTGCTTTCATCCTGAGGAAACCAGTGGTGGTGGTTGTTTTGTCTTTCGGCTTTTCCCAGTTAGGGGTCGCCACAGCGGAACTCCGGTCCGCTAATGATTGGAAGTTGTTTTTTATGGTGTCAAGTTGCCAGTCCAACCTTCAACGAAGGCGCATCCACTCCACCACGGGGAGGACATGCAGACTCCACACAAAAGACACTCCCATCCCAAGCCGAGAATCGAATGGGAGAACCTCTTGCTGTGAGGCAACAGTGCTACCGCTGCACCACCATGGCATATTTGTTAAATAATCCACAAATACCTCAGTTTCCATCGGATCCTCCATCTAAATAAAACACATGTCATCCAGGTACTTGGCATAAAAATACCAACAGTGGGCAAAAAGAGTGGACAATGAACTTCCTCTCCCAGGCCAACATGACAATAATAGCAACTTAAACTCGATGCTGCTATGAAACCAGGTTCATATGGCCTGGTTTCTATTAATTCTGTGCTTTAGTTGAGGTCCAAAAAACTAGAATTATATTTTCAGGTTACTTTTTAGTATTTTTTGGTTTTATTATGGACTTTAAACTTTTTGAAAATGTTAGTGTGTACTTAATTCAAGGTTTTCATTACGTGCTGTCACTATTTACTATGACCGGTTGTTGATTGGTTGACTTATTTTAATTGAACTAACTGTTTAATTAGTTTTTAATTAATTGTGTTATTTAAGTTGGAATGGCAGTCTAGAACTCTAGTTGTGATGAAATCCTAGTAAAGGATGGAAGCTCTTAACTCTCATTTTGTGCTACAATAAGTTTGGATTTTTAAATTACAGCTGACTGCTTTGTGCTTGGGTCAATTTGGATTTTGGTCATTTTTTTTACTAGTTATCTGTTCTGATGTCCTCATTTCTTTCTGTCTGCATCCTGTCACCCATCTCTGGCACTCCATCACATCAGCTCTTATCTCCCTGCATTGCCTTCACTGCCCTGGAATTCTGCACCATACAGTCTTACTGGTTACACCACTGTTTTGTACACCTTTACTTTTCAGCATATTTGGTGTTCTTTTGTTACACACACAGCTATCTGATGAGGAGCAGCTGATCTGTGATATATAGCATTAAGTAGCCTATTTATTTGCTTGTTTGTAGTAGTTATTGCTTTTTCTACATATTTATAGCAATTTTATTGTACACTGCAAACTTGTACTGTATTTCATAGCTATTAGCTCACTTGTGATAAACATTTCTGTAGTGTGTTCTGCCTAAAATAGTTTAGGTAGTAGTTGAAATATTCTTCATATTCCTGATTGTGTTGTGGGCCTAGTTGTTTGTTAGAGGCTGTTTTCTGAGCTCATTATCCAGGCAATTTTAGTTAGCAAAGACCATCCCCCACTTCAGTGAGAGTTTAGTGTTTATGGACATTGTCTAGTTGGGTTGCCAGGGCTACGACTTGGAGAAAGCACCTCAATGGGTCTTTTGAGCTTTTTTTTAAAGTTGTTTCAGGTTTCAACTTTCCTTGAAGTTAACTTGAGTGTTTCAGCCATTACACACACAGCTATCTGATGAGCAGCTGATCTGTGATGTATAGCAATAAGTAGCCTGTTTTTTGCTTGTTTGTAGTAGTTATTGCTTATGCTAGATATTTATAGCAATTTTATTGCATACTTGTACTGTATTTCATAGCTAGTGGCTCACTTGTGATAAACATTTCTGTAGTGTTCTCCCAGCCTTACCTCCCTATTGGCATCTTGTATTTATACCTGTTGGCCTTGCAGTTCCCCGCCCCTACTCTAAATTTGATCTTGGACACTCCTCCTAGTCTGGTGTCATTAGCTCATTCTACCTAATACAGAGAGAACACCTGAGAAGGCCAACCCACTTAGTTTCTTTCCTTCTGTTCCTCCTTTTTCCCTTTCCAAAAAAAAATAAAAAATTGTCTAAATATCCTTGTGTTCTGACTGTGCTTCTCAAACATTTTGGAACTATAGAGTATATTTTAGTGCATTTATTAAAACTATATTTGCCTTAATATTGCTACAACTCAAGTGCTCTAGGTTGCACAGCATCTGAATTTTGTGTGTTTTAGTTGCTTTTCTGTATATATATATAGACTTTTCTCTATATGTAGACTAGCTACTTATTCTACTGTATTACTGCCTCTTAAATTGTTTTTTTCAGTTGTGCACTTGCCTTGCTTCATTTAAAAAGTCTTAAATTGCTAATTCTATAGAGTTCTAATTGTATTTACTGTTTAGGGCTACACACTCAAGTGTGTTAGCCTTTTCTGTGTTTATTTAGTGTATTATTGGATTGTTTAGCCTGTTTTAACCAAAAAAAAAAATACTATCTTGTTTGCTCATTTCTCACCTTTCCTAGCTAGTATTGTCCAGATCCCAGGTTTTGCTGGTTTCAGGACTTTATTTTTTTGTGTTCAGAGCTATCCAGAACTTGCTGTGGAAGAGGGAAGTCCTACTGCTTACCAGTGGGAGTGGTGAGCATTGTACTACCTGTCTGACACTAGAGGAGTGGTTTCCAGCTCTGACATTGTAATTTTAGCAATTTTGGGCTGATTTTCTATCCCTTTCAAATTTCTGGCTTAAAAATGCTTGTGTTTGTGCATTTTTCACATTGTGCAGCACCATGGGGCCACGGTTAAACTATTCCAGGTGCCAGAAAGTCTGCTCTTCAAATTTTCCCTTAGAACTAGCTGGTTTCCCAGTAGTAGCACTAAAATCTGAACACCCGTGATTAGCACTTGCTCTACAACCTGCTGGAAAGCACTAGGAAGCCTTAAACTGATACAAGCACTCAACTCTCCTTGTTAATAAGGAAAAATTAATCATAGGCATTAAACAGCCTATAATTGTAAAGTACCTTGCAAAGGTAAGGGAAAACAGCTCCTGTCTTTTACAAAAAAGCACCTGAACAGATATGTTAAAGGGTCAGCTTCCAGTTATTTTCTCCTGTCCACCAGGTGAATCTGGGCATACTGGGGCAATGCAGCAACTGCCTCATTTACACGGACAAACCCTCTCCTCCTACCACCCAACACTACAACCTGCGAGAGACGCACTTACATAGCCAAACTGGAAGCAAAGCTCTCTCCGGCCAAGATTGTGCTAGACAGTCAAGAGGAGAAGGTTAACACCTGCACTACACCTCAAGCAACACATAGCCCTTCAACACGCACACATAGCAACACTAAACCCACGTATGAGGAGGCCCTTAACATTAACCTGCTCAAGCAACAAGGACCTCCAAAGCTGAAATTCAAACACCGGTCACAACCAAAGTGACACATAGCTCACAACACCAGTGTGCCACCCAACAACAGCCCCTAAGACAAGACAACGTACCCAATACTTTAGTCATAGGTGACTCTGTAGTCAGGCACACTAATGTCCCACTCACCAGGCTGAACAACGAGAAAATTAGTCAGCTGCCTGTTGGGTGCCAGGATCTGCCACATAACGCATGCACTCAAGTCACTCCACAAGTACAAATATGACTGTCATTGTCCATGTTGGAGTGAATGACCTTGAGACGTCCTTGTCTCTTTTCATGTAGTTCAGGGAGGGAAGAACTCTCAGATCATGTGGCCCAGGCAGGTATGACCCTAGCCCTGAGTACCATCCTGCCTTCACCCAGAATGATACCACAGTACAAGGACAAAATGATTGACTTCAACAATTGGCTAAGGGGATCCAGTATCTGTCTTACTGGGACAACATCATTAACAAACCACGATGCTTTGCCAGAAATGGTCTGCACCTGTCACCTCTGGGATTCAGTTTACTGGCTAAAGCTCTTGCCACCCCAATAGTGCCTTTTTCAGGCAAGGTTCAAAGGACAAAACCACCACCCTAACAGATATAAGCATGCAAAATCTGAAGGTAATGCTAGAAGTCTAAACCTCAAAATGCACCCTCTCGAGGCACTCCTAAAAATGAACATCTGTATCTGTGAAGTAACTGAGACCTGGTTCAAGGCTCCAGAGAGCACCCCTGTAATACCAGGCTACAGCTCTTACCACACTTTTCGGCCACCAAACCAAGACCAAAACACTAAAGGTAGAGGAGTGTCCATATTCACACCTCCAGGCTTGTTGCCCAACAAAATGCATCTGAAATTATCCAGATACAACTAACACTAGGTAAGACTGCAATCCAAAGTGTAGCTTGCTACAGATCCCCCACTATGACCAAATATTCTCACTACACCTTTCTAAACATACTGGAAAATATAAAGATACAACCAAACACCCTAATACTGGGTAATTTCAACTACCCTGCTATTAACTGGGAAACCTATTCGGGTACCAACGGTTCTTGGAATTCATAAATTCCAATGCCCTGGATCAACTTTTACCAACATGGGAGATAAATGCTCCACTCCAGTGGTCACCCCCTCATTGGTCAGGTCTGACCATAAGCAAATCACCCTTGACATCCACATCCCACCCGCACCCCCCCAGTAAGGAAACCTCCATAAAAAAACTTCTCCAAAGCCAACTTCATGCTCCTCAAGTCTGAAGTGACAAACTTCATGACACCCATGCAGACGGGAGCTGAAAGTTTGACTGCTGAATCCTACACTAAGGCACTGTACGAGCACATCTACTCGTGCATGAATCGTGCCATCCCAAATAGAATTAAGATGCTCTCCTCTAAAAAAAGGAAGCCAATCTGGTGGTCCCCTGCCATAAACAAACTATACAAGAGAAGAAAGAAACTGTTGCAGAAAAGAGGAAAATCCCAGGATCCAGGAAGCTGAGAGCCCTCAAAAAATCCTCCAAAGCTAGTTATGAAAATAAAATTGCCAAAGATTCCAAAGACAACCACAAGGCATTCTATAGTTATGTCAAGAATCTAAATGGCAATGCTCATATCTGCTCTGAGCTACAACAGAATGGCATTACATATACTGATCCCAAGGATATTGCCAATATCCTGGAAGATTGATTTAGTGCCAACTTCACCCCCTAAATGGCCCATCTCAATACCATATGAGTGCCAAATTCCTATAATCATGGCCACACAGGTAGAAACCGCACTCTCCAAAGCTAAGAATTTAACATCCATGAGACCAGATGACATCTGGGGCTGTATACTATATGAACTACAAAATGAACTGGCAACTCACTTAAGTGTCATGTTTAATCATAGTCTCACCTCAGGCTTTGTGCCCACTGAGTGGCGCACAGCTACAGTTATCCCACTCCACAAGGAGGAATCCACCTTGGATCCCGGGAACTACTGTCCCATCAGTCTGTTGTGCCTGATCTGCAAGGGCATGGAATGCATTATAATGGAACGAACTTATAAACAAAGACATTGGCAACCTTCAAATACTAGACCCCACTCAGATTGGGTTCGTGAAGGGCTAATTTTGTCTCCTGAACCTAATGGACTTCTTCAAATCAGTCTCCAGAGCTGTAGACAAGGGTAAGGTGGTCCACATAGCCTATCTAGACCTCATCAAGGCCTTTGACACCATCCCCCACTCTGAAATCATAGATACATTTACTAAGCCAGGCATTAATCCCTACATTACTCAATGGGTTGCCAACTGGCTTACTGACAGAACCCAGACTGTAAAATTAGCAGACTCCAAATCCAGCTCCAGACAAGTGGATTACTTCAGGGTTCAGTACTGGGACCGCTCTTGTTTGGCATCTATTTCTCTGAAGTACAGGCCAACACTAAGGGACTCTGGCTAACAAAGTTCACAGATGACTACAAACTATTGGCCATTATTAAATCCCCAAATGATGTGGATATTCTACAAAAGGGCCTTACAGAAACAGATGCTTGGTGCCAGAGCCATGGGCTCAAGCTTAATGCCAAGAAATGTATAGTTTATCCCCTTTGGGGAAAAAACATGTACCCATGAATTACCACATAGGTGGCAGTACACTAAACACCGAAAGTGTGATGAGAGACTTGGGGCCACAGGTGGATAGAGGTCTCACCTTCGATAACCACATCACCACAACAGTCAGGAAATCCTTCTATGTGGTATACCTAATCACTAAGGGCTTCTCATTCAGATAGATAAAAGGAGGTCATTGTCCCACTGTACTCCTCCCCTCATTAAACCCATTATAGGGTAAACCGCCTTGTTTGGTATGTACCTCACAAGACATCTGCAACAGCTGGAAAGGCCACAGAAATGCCTCACTGAAAGAATCACAGGCCTAAAGCAGATGCCCCATGCTGACCATCTAAAACAACTCCAGCTATACTCTGAGGCATATTGTCTACTCAGAGGCAGTCTCTGCTTAACCTACAAGGCTTGTCAAACCCTGAGCTGTTGGACATGCTTCACTTAAAGAAATCCCAATCCCTCAGAGCCACATGCTCTAGGGATCTAAACCTTGTCATCACAATGAACAAAACATGCTGGAGGGATAGGTTCCTGACCCAGTCTCCCATACTCTGGAATAGACTGCCCATACATGTCAAGCAGAGTGCCTCCTTGCCCCTCTTCAAAGGAACCTTGACGATTGGATGAGAGAGAGGAAATTCACCCTAGGGATCACGTCAGTTGCCCTGCTAGGCAGGGGTCCAGAGAAGTAAATATTGTGGGAAGAAATATCAAGGAAATTGTTATGGCTAGGCTTGTATAGGCCCTAGGGCTGATAGCCTAGTACCAACCTATAAACTACTCCTGACACTGACACTTTGCAATGCTTCAGATTCTAGCTCTGATCTTATTCAGACTTCTGTTCTCCTCCCAGGTAGTTAAAGCTGTTAACTTGTTCCACTATTTTCACTTCTATCTCAATTCTCAGCTTCTGCTGATTCCCCCCTCTTTGTTGTCATTACAACTGCCTTGACATCGGGTGTGCCTTCAATTTTGCATTTCTTTCCCCCTTCCATTTCTGAAGTTCTTGCTCAGTCTGCCTGTAATGCCCCATCTGCATACAGCAGCTTTGTTGCTCTACTGCCTCCAGCTTGTTTGATAGTTGCTCATACTAGTGATAGACTGCATTGACTCAACGTTGAACCCTGATGTGCACCCACTCCCAGTGGGAATCGCTTTGAGTCCAAACACTGTACTTTTGCTAATGGGTCTTTGTACTTGACTGCACTAATACTACCAATGTTTTTGTGACTTAGAACCATCTCAGAACTGCTCAAATCAGGTTTCTTGAGACCTTGTCAAAAGCTGGCCCTAGTCTAGGAATGCCAAGTTGGACATACTCTAAATCACTTCTTCTCAACTGTCTGCTTCACTGCAGATATCTGGTCAGTTGTGCTACATCCTGATCTAAACCTGAACTGCTCATCTTCCATCTTTTCTACTATGTGTACTTGCTTATCAACTGCTCTCTCCAACACTTTCTTGTACTGTGGCAGGTGTTTGATACCAGTATACTGGCCACATTTTTGAATACCCCCCCCCTTTTTTTTTTTTTTAACACTGGTACTAGTACACTTGTTTCCCAGTCATATGGGATGCACCTCTGTCCTGCTGTGATTGCCCTTAGGAGCCATTTCTCCACTAACTCACACAATATCTTGATCATATCTGCTGTGACCTCATCTGAGCCTGCTGCTTTCCCTGACTTCATTTTCCTTTAGACTTACTTTTTCTTTTTAGGATGGGATCCTCCTCCTCTTTCAGCATAGACTGTGTTTGGGGCAGTATAGCTTCTGTGTGGTTTTCATACAGAAGTTGCTAGAAGTACTCCTTAACTCTGCCTTTTATGTCATGTGGCATGTTGAGCAAGTTGTTGCTGACATCCATTATGAGGGATATGTGACTATCTCTGTTTTTCTTTCTTTGCCTTGCAATCTGGTAGTTTATTCTCATCTACTGAGTCACTTTCCAGAAGCTGGTAGAGTGCTTAAGCTCCGACTTGTTCTTCATTATTGCAACTGATTTCTTAGCCTCTGTTAGCCAACTAGTATTCCTTCTTAGCCCAATCCTTTTTTGTCTCCACTTTTTCTGGACTTCTGTGTTCCACCTTCAGCTTTTCTTGTGTATCTTTATAGGTCGGTACTAGGCTATGAGCCCTAGGGCCTGTACAAGCCTAGCCATAACTATTTCCTAGCTATTTCTTCCCAAAATATTTACTTCCCTGGACCCCTGTTTAGCAGGGTGACTAATGTCATCTCCATATTTGGCTCTGCTGCATATCAGTTTTAATCCTCTCACCATTACTGTTTTATGATGTTGATATTATTCAGTTCCATCTCCATCCTCCTATCTTTGATGTGCTAGAGTCCATGGTATTTCCTTGGAATTATTGTGCTTTCTGCTCTAGTTAACCTCCCAGTCTTCAACCTCGTGTCTAACCTTTAAACCTTCCCTGACATCATCTTGCTGCTCCTAGTGGCAACCAGAGGTTTATACTGTGGCTGACTGTATCAATGGGGACTTTACAATCAATGGATTTTTACCTCTGTGCCCTTTCCTTCCTTGGAGGTCTACCTGAGTTGCATTTGGTCACACCTGTATGTAATCTTTTAACTGTCTGTCTGATTTGTTCAACCACGTGTTGTCCAGCATGAAGTCATTTGCCTGACAAAAATCTAAACTTAGCCTTTTCTTCCTGCTGCAACACCTCTGTGGACTCCAGAAATCCTCCAATCCTGTTTTTTATCCCAATGTGTGCATTTGATTCCCCCATTATCCACACCAACTAGTGTTCTCCTCCATTGTCCATGAGGTCCATCTTCTATCTGAAGTCTTTTTTTTTTTTCTCCTCACTATGACAACCATGATGGTGGCCATAGACTGAGAATATGAATGCTGCCTTATTATCCTTAAACTGAAGTCTGATTGCAGTAAGTCAATCAAAAATTCCTGATGACATCCTTCATTGTCTTCTGAAGCCACTTCTCACCACAGTTATCGCACCATTTTTAGATCGTCCTCCTTTTGAGTAGTAGATTCTGAATCCTTATCCAAGTGGCTTTGCTGCACTGCCCTTCTATCTTGTATCCTGAATACAGATCATGTCCATCCTTAACCTTATCTACCTTCAAACTCCACCCTCTCTAATCTATATTGAGTGTAGCAATACTTGGTTCATATTTGGCAAAGGCCAAATGTAAAAGTATAGAACTACCACAGGTAACCCAAGTTGGGCAACTGAACACTGGCTGGACAGTAGTTTGTTGACTTAGGGTTGCTGGGTTTTATGGCTGGATAGGGGACATAAACTTCTCCCACCATTAACATAGGTCCCATGCACAAGTCGGAGTAGGCCTGGGTCCTCAACCCTCTTCTCATTGGCAAATACCAATACCCATTTTTGGCAACATTGTCACTAGTTGATTTGGATTGTGCCTGATTACTTTTTAAACTAGTCCTACCAGTCATGCACAGTCTGTGGTATGTGTTCTCCCCTCTGGGGGATATTGTGTATTACAGTTAGACACACCACTATGGCCATTAACATTTCCCCCAATAGGCACCATCTAGTGTCTGTACTGCTTGTTTCCTTTTATCTGTTTTAAATTGCGCAAATTATGTCCCACAATACTTTCTTTTTAAATATTTTTGGCTCTGTTCTTTTCTATAGTTTCATGACCACTTCCCCTGCTATATTTGGCATCACTGGTTCAGCATCCTAAAATTCTATGGATTACATATCCAAGCTCATGGTTGCCCAAAGCTTCTAGAACACTTCAGCATCCCCCCACACACAAACACACACGTCTTTTGGACCTATTGATATCTGCATCCAGTGTACACACTCTCACTTCAGGCATACTCCTAGAAGATCTTCCTTATTTGACTCTCACTCTTCCAGTGCGCTTCCTTTGTGTGTCTATTATCTCCACTTGGCAAGATTCCCTAGCTGCTGACATCACTGTTTTCACATCCCCCCTCCATTGACTGAGATGCTTGAATGTTAATGGTCTCTCCTCTCACCACCAATGTGCAGTAATCTCTCATAATAGTGATGTTGCTTGCTTTATTCAGCAGTCTGTCACTAAAGAAGGGTAGGAGGAATGCAGTTTCTTGCTATCTGTTGCCTGATTCTTGGATGTGGGCTGTGCATTACACTGCTGGTTTAAGCCAATTGTACATGCTTTAACTTGCTCTGTTTGTACTGTTGGTTGCCCCTTTTTTCTAGGATAGTCTTGTCCATGAATTCCACAATGTTAAGGATTCAGATCTTCAGTAAACAAGGGCTACTACGGAAAATTGTGACTCAGTACAACACTTGATGCTATTTAAAAAAAAAACTTGGAGGTTAAAATCTGTTCTTGGTTAAAGCATTAGCAACCTTGTTTATTTTGTGGTTATTTGTTGCTTATTGATGGGGGTTCTCCACTTTCTTTGTTAAAATATTTGTTCTTGGTTAAAATATTTGTTCTTGGTGTTGTCAAAACAATATTGTCAGTATGATTTCGGGCTCGGCTCTGGTATTGAAATGAAATGAGTGGAAAGCCTTCAACACAAGATCCTGTTTTTAATGTTTTAATGTAAAATAGTACAAATTTGTATCTGATCTATTTGTACATCCAAAAGGGATTTATTAGCAAGCCAACACTTAATCAAATCAAGAATTGGCATGTAGGAAACAAAGACTTGCTTCCTCCCTTGATATCAAAGTTTCATAAATCTTAAGCAAATGAAAGCCTAAAGTAAGGTATATTCCAACCTGAACCAAACAAGTTTATATCTAGAAGAAAGGTTAAAAGTCTAGATTAATGTAGGTTGCTAGTAAGAAAAATAACTGTTGAGCTCTCTCCTCTAAAACAAATCAGTAATCTGGTCTAATAAATAGATGCAGTACCACATAATTGTTCTGTACACTTAACTGAATGAAAAACATCTTGAAAAATGTGCTTAATGCATGTTCTGTACTTTAGCGTAGTATGTGCAAGACTGTCACTATTCTGCATTTTCTACATGTAGAAATGCACCTACCCACACTTTGTGCTGTTGATCTAGCATTGCACAACAGCTCAGTAATGATGACATTATACCTTAATGATGAAACTAGTCTACAAAAAGCTACATCATTTTGTAATGCCCACTTCAAACTATTGCTACATTTAAGTAGGAACTATACATGCCTCCACACAAGAGGTTCTGTCATTCACCAGCTGGGGAGCCTTCTGCACAGGGTCTGCATGTTGTCCTGCTGTTGAGGTGGTTTCCTTCTATTTCTCAAAGGCATGATTATAAACTGCCTGTAGATGAGAGCTCTTCTTTTCCCTTCCAGGCTTTTCTAAGTTAGGGGTGGGGAGCAGTCTGCACGCCTGGCTAGGGTGTCGCACTTGATTGCAACTGTCGATTTTATTTCTAAAATCTGCAACACCCTAACTTCATATTGTCCCAATTCAAATTCTCAGTCCCGGTCTATCATTTTCTCTTCTCTTTCCATAACTTTGCACTTCTTGCTTCAAAGAACATCATGTTAATGACACTTTGTTTTATTGTCTGTACTCCAGCTCAAAATGCGCATAAAATATCTTTTGTAAGAATGCTTTTACTTTTTGCCAAATGCATTGCATTTTGGAGTGTTCCATACTGTATGAAAGATTATAATTTGCAACTTTTTTTTCTTTGAGTTTTTTTTTTTATTTGCTATTGTGGAGATTGCCCCCCCCGGGCTCTTATGAACACTGTTGGAGCATGCTAGTTGACTATAAACAGTTCAGTATTTGATTTCATTTGAAATCCGGTGTTAATAATAACCGGTGAGGCTGTGAGG
Organism: Protopterus annectens; assembly: GCF_019279795.1. Lineage (NCBI taxonomy): Eukaryota > Metazoa > Chordata > Ceratodontiformes > Protopteridae > Protopterus > Protopterus annectens. The sequence continues at coordinate 316,398,241 of NC_056749.1, read as the reverse complement.
GGCGTTGGCATTTCTTGCATAAACATGAGCTTAGAGTATTCTACAGTCAATACTGCAACAGCTTTGTCACTGGTGTCATTTTTTATAGTCAGACTGTTGCATATTTAGATATTTTCAAGATTATGTACTTTAGTGAAATGTGATGGAGGTTAGTCAAATGTGATGGAGGATGCTGACCATCATAAGGGGTTTACTTGTATTGCTTCTACCCTTCTTGATATACATGGTAACCCTGTTACCTGATGAAATATACAGGGTTAGTTAGTTATCTAGTTTCTTTTTCTTGCTTATATATGTTAATGCAACATTTCATTCAAAAATTAACATTTGATGAGGATTCTGGGCTAATGAATTGCCCTCACATTGCTGCATTGTTGCACACTACTGCTTATGGAAGCTGAAGCAATTTAACTGCTCTCATATCTTAAATGTAAGATGATAATACTATGCAAGTAATGTAGTGAGAGGGAGCTGTTACACAGTTTTTAGGATCAGTAATGCCTCTACTATATTTTAAATACAGGAAAATCTAGTCTGGAGGAAAACCGTATCCTTGGAGAGAGTTTGCACCGCATTGATAGATGACTGCTAGGAGACAGACTTAAGTAAGCCTTAATGGAAATTTTGGTCTAGTAGCATTACTTTGCATGACACTGAAAAGGAAAAAACACAGGATATAGGAGAGACTCAGTATGTAGGCCAAATATGGATGTTCCAAAGGCTTTTTCTAGCTACAGTTAAGATTACGAGTTCATTCAGTGCAGTGTGCCAGTTGGTGTTGTGATGGATGGCTTTTTTTTTTGAGAGCAGACTGAGCCGAGGGTATTAACTGGTACTATAGCCATATGAATTGGTGGTGATTTATCATTTTATTGAATTAAAAAAAAATGAAATCCAAAATATTAACGAACTCTAAAGAGCAAAATGCAGCAATTATAATTTAGTTCCATACTTTGTAATATTATAGCTATAGAAGGAACACATTATGTCCCTGTCTGGGCATGGCGAGCTTCAAACAGATTTTACACTATCTAGATACAGGGGAATAGAGAACCAGAGAGAGCAAACTAATTTATCCTTTTGCGTTTATAACTGTTTAACCCATGACATTTAATTTTTTTGCCAGAGACTATGTATGCAATATTTGACATTTTAATGCTTGGTCCTTTTGCACTTTGGAGCATTTTTCCTTTTTCTGCTTACAGAGTTGGTTACGTGTTAGTTCATCTAGGTATAGATACATTTGCATTAAAATTTAAATCATTCTCATCCCTGAAACCTTTTTGAAGCTCTTTTGAAAGAATATTCTGGGGACAGTTTTATTCTGTCTGTGTGTGTCTGTGTGTGTCTGTGTGTCTGTGTGTCTGTGTGTCTGTGTGTGTCTGTGTGTGTCTGTGTGTGTGTCTGTGTGTGTCTGTGTGTGTGTGTCTCTGTCACTTAACAGCATCTTTCATTCTTTTCTAAATGATGATCACAAAAATTAACTAAGTGAGGGGAAGTGTTCTGCTGCCTTGATTTAGACTATAAAAGTTTGAGTGGAAACATCTGTCCTTTCAGTTTGTTGGGAGTTTTTGCACCTTAACTTGCTCATTTTTGGTTGTAAGTTTGCATAATCCCTTAGTACAATGACAAATGTCCACCCTTTACTTTTTATATCTGCATTATAAGGCCTTCAGTGGGAAATGGTGTGGACAACTCTGTGAACAAACCAAATTCATATTCTGTCCACTTTTAGATATTTGTGAAATGTATAATATGGAGCCTAATTTTATGGGTCTAGATCTTCAGGTTTTACGTGACACATAAGTACATTCTAAGAATATTGTTTAATGTTCTTACCTGGCTACCAGTTTCTATGGATTTTTATACCTTTACTTTAATACCTGGTATAGCTGTAAAACCTAATGGGTATGATGAGAATAACAGCATCTGGGGGGGGGGGGGGGGGAGTGCATGTGACTCTGAAGAAAAGCTGGTAAAACTCTGAAAGGTGGGTGTGTAATTCAAATATTCAGTAAATGTTGCTATAGTCCCTGGTCAAATAATTGGTAATCTTTTATAGTAAGACTATTTCTAGCAAGCTACAGAATATTTCACCTTCACTAATATTAAAAGAAGATTAGAAGTAGCAGCTACTCAACTTTTTCACTCTTTTCTTCTGGGGTATGAAATAATGTAATGCGTTGAATAACCAGGGCACTAAATTAGGAATGCCTGTCTTTTTCCAGTCAATATAAGTGCATTTCTGCAGATGGGACCTGAGTGACTGGATGAGTATTAACAAACGTCACCCTGGTTTTACTGGCTTGTCCTTAAGAGGTGGTTCAGTCTGAGGGTGGATACTTGGCAGTGAAGAAATCACATCGGCTTGTATTTCTTATGATATGAACTAAATCCATGTATCCCTAACCTAACCTATTGTGCTATGTTTTTAGCTTATAATCTTTTTTTGAACCAACAGCATGCATAGCCTCATTTGAGGATCACCCATGCTGTAATAGTTCCGGAAAAAGTTTTATATCTTAGAAAAGACAAAAAGAAAACTATATAATTCTTGAAAAACTTTCTCAAAATAATAATCCCAATGAATACACATCTAGGTATTTTGTAGGCTTTGCTTGTGTGCACTCATAACATCCAGGGCTTTATGGGTTGCCATTATCCCCCCCCCCCCCCAACAAAGCAACTTGAGCAGTGACCCTGTCCCTCTAAGGACAACAGCCTTTCTGCATTATTAGACCCTGCTTGCAGTCAACCACCAAGTGGGCATCCTTGCTCCGTGGTGAGAGTGTGCATCCTTGCTCCGTGGCGAGCATGCGCATCCTTGCTCCGTGGCACCTTGGATACCCAAAGCACTAATTGAAACTGGGTTACCTGAGCCTAGTCAGGCTTTTTGTCCATTAAGTGCATGGTACTGGCTAAATTTAACTTGTATACAAACTGAGATCTCAGTTTGTTTGCTAAATCTGTGTGTTATTGGCTTTTCTCATACGTTATTACAATATTTACCTTTCCTGGACTAAACTGTAAAACAGCCCCAATTAATATTTATAAAATTGTTCTACTGATAATGACTACTACTACCACTACTGAAATTTTTTGTTATCCACCTGTCTATTAATAGGTGCTGTCTTCACTTTTCATTTTCCTCCCATTGTAATCCTCCTGTTCTCTTATTATCCTGTATCCTTTCTTAAGAAATGAATAATAATAATCTATCACGTTAGTCTTCCATAGACCACCTTTCTTTTTAGCAGTCAGACTGTGCTTGCTAACTGGAATTCACTTTCCACACAAATGGATGGATTAGACCTTTTGAAATATTTGGTGCTGCTGTTCATTGACTAGGGTAAGAACCCCACCACCAAAAGCTGGCAGTGAAAACCATTCTAGTAAATTTAAAATACCTTAACAACTTTCAGGTACAAATGGTAGGAAAGACCAAGCTAGTGTCTTCACTGTAAAATTTAAAATCTCCAGTAGTGGAGGTCTATAGATGCATGCAAATGACCACCTTAAGGACATAGTGTTTTGAGATGTATACATTCTGTGTATGCTCATGACCTCTCACTAGTAAGTTTTTCTGGGTACATTCAGGACAATAAAGCATCTAGCTGTAGACATGCCATGTTTCAGCCTTTACCTGACCTTGTCTCTACAACATAAGTGAAGCGTTGCAGCAAAAATTACCTATACTTCATATTGCTACTGAAGCTAGTCAACTGATTACAGTATTTAATAGGGGAGTCAGCATGGCCATGCATAGAAGAGTCCATAGTTAAGGAAACGGTAAGAAGGTGTAGAAACTGTGTAAGAGGTAGGGTAGTCTAAATGTAGCCTTTTCTCCTCTCCCTTTATTTTAGTTCCCCTATGGTTTACCTACTGCACCAAAGAAAAGAGCCAGTCAAACAACATCCGAGCCCTAATACTGGAAGAGTAAGAACTATTGAAACCGAGACTACTGGAATAAATATTTCATGAGTTGCCTTTTACATAGGAAGATCTACTGGAAAGGGGTGGGCGTGTATGTACAGAAGTCGTCACAGCTTTCACTTCATGTCAGAATAGTGATGATAAAAATACTGACTACCTAAATAAGCCATTTCAGTTTCATGAAGCCACAATGGGAAGTCTGTATGGGTACTAAGGGCAAGATTAGAACCTGAAGTCAGACATGCAGTAGTCCCACTTCATACTCAAAACCTACTCTCCATACTTAAAAAGACCAAGGATTTTAATTTTTGTTACACTTGCAGTAATTTCATTTTCAAAGAAAACGTTTTGCATAAAATGGGAACCATCAAGTCTCTAATGCATAATCAAGAAGTGTGTGCTCAGAAAATATGCTAGGTTTAAGTGGAATTTTTGAAATGTCATTGCAAGCGTTTGCTACTTCTGTCAGGTTTGAGTAAACAGCATTTAAAAATACCGGTCATAGTCTCTCTCTTTTTGATTTACCCTATATTAATTCTTTCGAGTGGAGCTCTCTTTTTGAGTGGTCAAACCATTCTGCCTGAGACTGCATTACAGCAGGGATCAGGAAATCTTGTGCGTTTCCCCATTGTAGTGCAATCTCGGAGTTAGTATACATAATTTATATAATTGGAGGGGGTGTGGGAGGTCCGATGGCCTGCATTATCGACAAGATGCCATTTGAAAATGTTGCTGTTTGAGAATATGTGATCATCCAGTTCTGAGTTTGTACTCTCCCAAAGGGCCTGACTTGGTCATTTCAAAAAATATATTTTAAGTTAATCATTCACCAGTTCAAACAAATGTTTATATCTAGAAGCATAAATATTACTAGAAAATTCTAAACGCCCAATTATTAAACGTAAAGTAACTTTTGCATTGGTTGCACTCCTTCACTTCTAGATCTTAAACTGATTTTGATCAGACACAATAATAGCAGTAAATGTGAATTATGTAATGTATAAACAGCCAAACATATCTCTGTATCCAGTCATGCAAATGCATACTGTCAGCAGCATTTTCTTAAAAGTTTCAGCTTTTACATTTGATTAGTTACTTGTGTTACTTGATTGACAGATCTAGAAAAACAATTACAGTAATACAAACTGAATGTAAACCAGTTTCTCTAGCTACAGTAGAGTGAGCGCAAGTATTAATACACATTTGTTTTCTGTTTTGTAAGCTTCAAAATTTAATCTCATTTCTTGTAAGCAGCAGTAGCACAGTTTAAGAATTAACGCAAATACAACTAATCTATGTTTGATGCCAAGAGGCATCAGTAGGATGTAACTACAGAAATGCCTGAAGGTCTCACTAGCTGTAATGAGTAATACTGCCTTTGTTACAGGGTAACAGTCACCTTCATTTCCCAGGTTTCAGGGAGGCCTTCAAGACTGCCTTTATACTTAATTTATTTCCTTGATCCTTGAGGCCTTTCTTTAAAATAATTTCCCAGTCCAGAGGTTGGAATCCAACTCTCCCTAAATATTCCAACATTATACCTCTAGAGGCAATTGTTCCACTTTGTTCCAGGTATGGACTGTTCTATTTCATTACTTATTCTCTGGTAAGAGCAGCCTTAACTAGGGTAAAAACAGCAGATGCAACACCATCACAAGAAGTTTTTTCCTAGGCTCCCAGACATACTCCCATGCATCTTCTATCCAGGTGATAACCAACAGGTCCAATACTTACTTGGGAATAACCCAATATAAGACATTTTTTTATAAGATCATACCTCCTGAAATTCCCAAAAAAACACAATCATATTAGATATGTCTATGGGTGGCTATACAGAAAATGGAGATTAAAAGTGATAACAGTAATGTTTCAAAATCATCCTCCAACAGAGTATACTTTTTTCTATACAAGTTTATCCTACCATCTGAGCACACCACCTAAAGTTTGAGACAAACATTAAAGTAGTACCACATTGTTGCCAGCCCAACATAATCTGTAACAATCTATTTGTACCCCCCTACTTTAGTGAGTTTTTTGTTTTGCTTGATAAAGATTAAAATGTTTATATGCCTCTTTTTTTCTAGGCCAAGACCCCAAAACAGATCAAATATCTACAAGAATTCCTCTTGTGAATAGATTTGAATCTTGCATATTAACTCCCCTAAGAGTACAGTAGCAGCTTGTTTACTAACTATACCCTGATTACTGTACAAAGCAGCCACATCCATTTACCACCAGGCAGAAGAAATCCTAACCATAACTCTTGGATTAACAGATCCTTATTAAAATGAAATAATGCCTGGAATTCAAGGACAACAGCCAACCAGTAAGTGAGTCCTAATACTCTGCATTACAACAAGAAAAGCTGTACCCCATTTCATTTCAATGCTATCTGCTTGTCTAGCACTAAATAAAACTTGACACAACTATGTTCCCACTTCGTTAAGATCAATTGATGAAAAATATCGGCAGGGTATGGTGTGTACTCGTATCATGTTGCTAAGGCCTGGAACTCCTTCCTCTATCAAGAGGATCAATATCCTTCTTCCTCTAGTCTTAATCCTGCAAGGCTTTCAGAATGGTTGTAAAGACTGATTGTTTATTCTCATTCTTAGGATAAACTATTTATACCTCCTTATCCCTCCTCCTTTGCTTACTAACTTTAATCAAGTTTTCTCCCCTGACTAACTATCTGAATGTGCCATAACCCTTTTTTCCTCGCACTTCAAATTGCAATTTCTATTCAAATTAAACTAACTTTAGAAATCTTTTAGCTAGCTTAGAGAAATTTAAATTAAATAGTCAGGCAAGTTGTATCTATTTCAACCAATGCTGTCACATTATATCCATCTTAGTGTAATTAATTTAAACTGTTGATATTTTCAAAGCTTTTAAAATTATTTTTAAAATGTTTTTGTAATACTTGGAAGTTTTTTCCCTGGGCCTTTATTGAAAATGGACACCTATCCAGTCAGAATTTCCGGATAATCAAAATATCAATAAAAAATGAAGCTTTTCGCCTCCAGTGTATCTGAAAGGAGGTGTTTCTTGCCAGGAGATCCACCCCCCAAGAAAAAATGCAGAGTCCAATTTAATTCAACTAGCTGATTTCTTTTTTGCCAAAGTTGTTACTCTTTTGTAATCTCAATCAATCAAGTCCAACTTTCAGCCTCTATAACCAATTAACTAGCAAAGAAATGAAAAAGTAGGACTACAACTTTTATGATGAGACACATTCTCATAGTTGATCATAAATCAGCTTCTCCGCCATTTTCAAATTCATTTGCATCCTCTTAAGTTACTCAATATATATTCCAATTATATCTGAAGCCATGATACCATCAAATCTCTTGAATAACCACAGACTCTCATTAAATACTAAACGCCAACAGTACGGTTCATAAAATGTTATATCCTGTAATCAATAACTAAGTCTCTCTTAACAGTTCACTCTGTTACCTTAAATCATTTTTGTCTTGGTTTCCGTTTTCCTTATTGACAATTTAACCTCCAGCCCCAGTGGTGTTTTAACATTAATTCTCAAACGTTTGTTCACTTAGCTAATCTAAATGTACTTAAATAACCAAAGATCACCTTTACTCCTCCCTTTCTGCAATTTTCATAGAGCTTGGCTGTAGCCATTGTGAAAAAGGAGGAGGAATCAAGCAAGACTTTGTGGTTAGATGAACTTGGAGGATGGTGTTAGCTGGCTGCTGTATTTACCAAACATGGAAGTATGTTGCATTTCCTAGTCTGAATTATAGGGCAGCTATGAACAATGCTACTCTTTTTTTTTTTCCCTGAGGCACAGAGGCTTAAGTGGGCAGTGTGGTATTATCTGTCATGATTTAGCTAATTGGAGTAGTTTTCTGCTGCAATGGATATTAATGCCTATTAAAATTCTGACTTTGCATTTCACATGCTCTGAAGTATAAATATGCCTATAATATAAGACGTTTCCTGGAGAGCATGGAA